>NC_060949.1:15446809-15469134 GCF_022045245.1 Lucilia cuprina | reverse complement strand
GTGAAGGGTAAATATTAGTTTGTAATGTCTATAATATATTTTTCCGACCCTATAAAGTATATATATTCTGGATCCTTTTAGATAGCGGTGTCGATTAAGCCATGTCCCTCTGTCCGTCTGTCTGTGTGTATGTTGAAATCAGTTTTCAGAAGATAATTCTATTAGAAATACGATCGAATAGAACGATATTTTAAATCAGCATAATCGTACTACAAATAACGAAGATATAAGTAAAAACCCAGCATGCTTATACAGAAACAATAAACACAATGCAATGAATGAACATCACATTGCGTTACGTTGTTATTGGCTAGAAACATGAAATTTAGCATGTAGAGTCTGGATTAGGCGAGAACACATTAAAGAGAACTTTTTGGTACTTTTTCGTTCTACAAAAGGTACTTTTTGAATTTTCTATAATATTAAACCTTGAAATATTAAATTATGCATATAGAGCCAGAATTAAGTAAGAACAAATTAAAGGGGCCTTTTTGGTACCTTAAAGTTTTACAATTGGTATTTTTTGATTTTTTGTAATAAAATTCGTACTGACACATAATGGCGAAGGGTATATAAGATGCGGCACAGCCGAATATAGGACTATATATACATGGGAAAAATTAGAAAAAATATTAAAATACAAATTTTGGTGCATTTGTTGTTGCATTTTATTATTTTTCATCAGAATTTGCATGTCAATAAAGTAATTTGCATATTGAGAATTCCGGTTTGAAATGTTTAATCAATAACATTAAAAAATGTAAAATAGAGTAATAGATGAAATGATCCAAAAAAATTGTTAGAAAAAACGTATTTCAAAATCTTTAACTGCCAAAGGGAGGCGACTTGTGTCCAAGGAAAACTATTTTAAACTATATTAAATTTAGACCTCTAAAAAGACCTTAGGTTGCTTGGAACCAATGTAAAGAAAACTGTCGTGTAGTACAGGAAAAATTCCTAATTTAGATATTTTAAAATAGAGGTGGTTATCATACCGTAACGTCAACAAAAGCAATATTTTTCACCTAATACCAGAGTAGGTAAAAATATCGCTAGCGATCGCTATTTTATTAATATCGCTCGTTTTAAAATTAAAATCGTGAGTTTTATTTTTTAACGCGCGAGCACAATTTTAATTCGATTTTTTTTGTATTCTCTTCGTAAGCGATATATACACGTTTATGTTTTTTCAACTCGCTTGCGAGCGAGTGGAAAACGTGTTGAATTCGAGTTAAATTCAGCAAATGTGTGTTTGCAATAAAAAAATTACTAGCAAATAATTATGTGTGGTTATGTGGCCGTAGATTTTATGACGGTCACAAAAAATTAATTCTAAGAAAGTGTTAAAAAGAAAATCTTCACATTTTTATGTAAATTTGTATATTTTTTCATATATACATTGATGGACATGGACAAAAATAAAATTAAAAAGAGTTCCCTTCGACACACTTATTTTGGAATATTGGTAAACGAAGAAGTTATATGATTCTGAAATGGGACATTTGCTAGATGTGGCTTTATCAGTTCCAACAACACAGGCTTCTGTGGAAAGAGCATTTGGTGCAAAAATGAATTTAAAGTTTATGAAAAAATAGATTATAGATATGTACATACATGTATGATGTTTTTTTATAAAAATTATTCGTATAACTTCATTTACAATAACACTGACAACTTTTTGCGCACAACCTCAACCAAATTCTTAGACAAACAAGTATGAATGTATAGTCGGGCGTAGCCAAGTATGAATGTATGTTAAAAATGGGGATTATTTAAGAAAAATTAAGCATTTGGTTTTTTTTAACTTTGTTTCAGAGTATTTTTACTTTTATTTTGGCAAAAAAAGATTTTTTACAAGAGGGTTCAAAGGGGAGTAGGGCAAAATATGGCCCTATCCTTAAAAATGTTGGTATGGGGTAATAAGTCTTCTTCAATAATATTTATGTAGAATTTAAAAGTGTTAATAGTGTTTGTAAGTGAATTTTGACCTTAAAGTCATTTTCTGAAGGGGAGTTTGTATGGGGGATAGGATCAAATGAAGCCCGATCATTACAAAAATCGGTAGTGTCATTTAGAGTTCTATAAAACAAAGTTTTGTCGACTTTTGTTAACATAATAGATCATTTAAATTAATTATAAGCCAAAAGGCCCTATTTGGGGGGTACGGTTGTATGGGGGCTAGTCGAAATAATGGACCGATTTTAACCATTTTCAATAGGCTTCGTCCTTGGGAAAAAGCGTGTGTGCCAAATTTCATCCAATTATCTTGAAAATTGCGACCTGTACCTTGCGCACAAGGTTTACATGGACAGCCAGACGGACGGACGGACGGACGGACATAGCTTAATCGACTCAGAAAATGATTCTAAGCCGATTGGTATACTTTAAGGTGGATATAGGACGAATATTTTTGTATGTTACAAACATCAGCACAAACCCAATATACCCTCCCCACTAAAGTGGTGTAGGGTATAAAAAGCACAAATACTCATACTGGTGGTCGAATGAACTACAGAATCTACGGAATCTGAAACAAAGACTATTTAACGTATTTAAAAATTCCCCTACACAAGAAAATTTACTAGCTTACATAAAAGCCGATGCAACCTTAAAATTTAAGAGCAAACTCGCCAAAAAAATATCATTTTCAATTTCACCCAACAGATAAATCCCCATACCCCGATCAACAAAATTTCGTGTAATGTACGTAAACTAAATTAATAGAAAAATACGATTTATTGAACAAAATAATAAGACAATTATTGACTCTACAGAAATAGCAAACAGCCTATCAATATTTTAATTATGCACTAAATCAAACATCAAAAATTTTGTAAGAAAACATTACTATATTCGAAATCAAATCAACACTTTCTACTGTGAAAGGCCAAAACGCCTGGCCTTGATAATATTTTATATCCTGTATTAAAACATCTGCCAAATAACATATTATCTCTAGTACAAAACGTCTACAATTTTATTTTTTACTACCGGTATTATTCCACAAAGCTTGAAAACTTCAACAATAATCCTAATTCCCAAAACAAACAAAGATAATAATACAACCGAAGGTTATAGACCAATCTCATTAATTGATAGAAATAAATTAAATACCATTATACGCAACAACAGATTTTTTAAACATGTTATATATGCTGACGATTTATACTTAATATGTAAATACAACAAGAACATTAATTTCCAAGACGAAATCAATTCATTATTTACTTCATTAAACACTTGGTGTAATAAAACTGGATCAAAAATATCATTTAGCAAAAAAAAACTTATCCATAAATGCAAAAAAACACTCCTGTAATAATATGAATATTGTCATACAAGGAAATACAATTGATAAAGTGCAATCATTAAAAATTCTAGGCGTAATATTTAACAGCAATTACACATGGTCTACGCATATTGATCACATAAAAAAGTTTATTCAATAGATTAAATCTTATAAAATGTATTACATCTAAAAGAAGTAACTCCCATCCTTACACTTTGAATATAATTCGTAGCATAATTTTAGCTAAATTGGACTACGGTCTAGTATCTACGGCAAAACCACTAAAAAAAAATATACCCAATTTATAACCAAGCAATCAGACTGGCAATTGGAGCCCTTAAAACTACACCAATAATCAACCTAATGGCCGAATCTGGCTTACCCACTATAAAAGAACGCTTTAAAACTCTCACTACAAATCTAGTTACAAAAATTTTATTTCCCTCTGAACGAAACCTCTCAGGAAATATTCATAGAATCTTAACACAACAAACTCCACGGTATCCCTCTACACTATATATTGCATTAAAATTTGCTTCAGAAATGAACATTGATATAAAACCACAAAAAATACATCAAGTATAAGAACCCCAATGGAAACTGAAAAACGCCAGCTTAATTTCCTATCTAATGCATTTACCTAAAGATACAACGTCAAGCACTGAATATATTTCACTCTTCAATAAAACAACAACTTTATACACTAATCTAAACTGGAAAATCTTATACACAGACAGATCTAAAACCAATTTCTCCACATCATTTGCTATTATTAATAATTCACTGAAAATAGAATTACTGGATAACAGTTACATTAGATAACAGTTGCTCAATTTTTACTGCTGAAGCATCAGCATTGCTTCACACTTTAAATAATTTCAAAAACACCGCTGGAAAATATTTAATATGTTCAGATTCTAAATCAGCTATTACCGCAATCCAAAACCTATCTAATAAGAATATTATGATTTCCAAAATCAGAGATTTATTGATAAGATATCACACTAAATTTAAACTTATGTGGATTCCAGGCCATGTTGGCATCAGAGGAAACCTGCTAGCTGACGAAGCAGCAAAATATGATTCTGCCCCTATTATAATATATCCCTTACACAACAAAATAGATATTAAACGGAATATTTTTAATAATATTAAGAATAAAGAAGCCGAAAAATGGTCAAACTATCAACACCATTACAAAATATTTAACCCTGATAAAATATTACCAATTTACCCAGAAGAAATATCAAGACGTGATATAATAGTCTATAGCCGCCTTAGACTGGGACATACATTAATTACACACCAACACATGTTCAAAAATACCCCCAAAATCAATGCCACTTATGCAACAATGTTTCCCCATTAGATATACATCATTTAATCTTTAACTGCAACTACGTTAAACAAACACAGATACATATATTCCAAAAATATCCCAGCAGTTCGACGGGACAGTCCCGAACTGACCACTTAACCTACCACTTGTGTGTGGCACCTAGCCACCTGACTACCCAGGTGACCAAAAATTTTTACATGGGCTTGTCCTACGAGGAAGTCAATCGTCACTCTACACCCTACAAAGAGACAGTAAAGAGACGATTGCCTCCGCTCTCGCTTACAAAGGGGACACTAAAGTGACGACTGTCTTCATTCTCGTATGTTTTCGGAAAGACCGAAAACATACGAATTGGAGTCTGCCAGGTGGTAAGATATTAATGGAACTAAAATTTAAAAATTTCAAGTGTCTACTCTCCAGAATACTATGGGACAATAATGTGACGATTGACCCAAAAGTTATAAATTTGAGTCAACCAGATGGTGGCATATTAGTAGAAAGTAATAATCATTTCTCCAAAAGATGGGTAAAATAACTACTTTCGGAAGTAAGTAGTTTGTAAGCTCCCGCTTACAAAGGGGGCACTAAAGTGACGACCGTCTTCATTCTCGATTACAAAGGGTACATTCGTGACGAATGACTCAAAACGTACGAACTACGATCATCCAGGTGGTTAACTATTAGTAGAAACTACTATCTTTCGTATGCATTGACTCTTTGTCGAACTGCTGGGATGCTTTCCTGATCTACTTAAAACAATTAATGTTGAAAACATAAAAGCTGTACATACACTCCTAAAACATTGTAATTTATATAATTATATTTAAATAATCACACTTTAGGTCGAAAACCTTTGTTGTTAGTGCCTTTGTTTTTTTTATATACATAATTAATTATGTTTATAAACTTTGTAAATAAATAAATAAATAAATATATAAATAAATAAATATTAATTATAGTGTTATACCAATTCAAAAAATATTCACCGGCGGTCAAATTGGTCAAATATCAAAGAAATGTATCAATATTTGCAATAATCTATCAAAAATTGGAAGAAAAAAAGTGAAAATAAGAAAATGTTCAAAAGTAATGTTTATTTTGTTGCAAAATATTTGTTATTGGTATACGTTAAATAATAATTTAAAATTATATGTTATATGTTAAATTTTTACATCTGAACTAAATAAACATTTGTTTTATCCATATACATATATACTTATTATACCCTTCACCTTTGTGAGAATGGTATACCTAAGTTTGTCATTCCGTTTGTAATTTGTAATAATAGCGGAGTTGATTAAGCTATGTCCGTCTGTCTGTCCGTCTGTGTGTTTGTTGAAATCAGTTTTTAGAAGACCCCAGATATCGGCGAAATCCGAATCATCAATACACAGCCGAATATAGAACTCTTACGTGTTTTTCTTAAAAGTTCATTTTCATCGCCAAAAATGTATGATAAACAAACATAATATTAAGAAAACCGAATCAACGAATATTTTATCCTAATAGTACGCAACACAAACACATAAAATTACAGCCAAATTATACAGTGCTGCCAAGATAAAGAACAAAAAGCACATTTGTTAATTTAGGTTTATTGTTTGTTATGAATATCACAATTTTATTTATGTTTTTTAAGGCTAAAGTGTGCTTTAACTATAGTGTGCATTAAAACGAAATAAGAATTTTCTATGAATACAAGCGTAATTTATAGAATACAAAAGCGATCGGATAAAAAATAATCCTAAAAAGAACTCTCTCATTGTTATATGTTGTCTGTTTATAACATATACCGGCGTATAGATAGGAAAATGAAAAAAATCGCCACTACACACCCACTATTGGCATTTTTTCAATGAAAATGCACTGAAAAAATATTTGGCTTTTTTCAATTTTGAAGATTAAATTGCATTACTGAAAAATGGAAGTATTTGTAAACATAATGTAATCGATGAACATAAGAATGATAATTTTTTCACATAGAAACAAGATTTCAAATTAAAATGTATGTACAAAAAATGAGTATACTAGATGAACTTATTTACTTTCATTGTTATGCATTCTAGAAAATTATTTAAGGTACCTACAGTGTCTCTCATAAGTATTCGAATTTAGGTATTCTATAGAAAGAAACCAAATTTTATAATATTTTAAAGTGACGACTGTCTTCATTCTCGATTACAAAGGGTACATTCGTGACAAATGACCCAAAACATACGAATTACGATCATCCAGGTGGTTAACTATTAGTGGAAATTACCGTCTTTTTCGTATGCATTGATTCTTTGTCGAACTGCTGGGAAATGCATTTTCTTAATGGACATACATACATATGTACATATGTATATTCATACGTATTTGAACACGTGCAAAAGGGTAAAGATGTAACAAAACCACAAGCAAATTCTTAGAAATTTAAAGGAACAAATAAACATAAACATACAGTTAATCAACTAAGTTTTTTGACCGCCCTTTTTAAGAGAATTTTGTTTTTTGTACATAAATAAAATTCGAAAAAACAGGTAAAAATAAATATAAGTTTTCCAATTAAAAATAGAGATTGTGTAAAATGGGAAAAATTAGAAAAAATATTAAAATACAAATTTTGGTGCATTTGTTGTTGCATTTTATTATTATTCATCAGAATTTGCATGTCAATAAAGTATTTTGCATATTGAGAATTCCGGTTAATTTCATTGGGTTTTTCAAATTATTTTTTAATTATTTTTGGAATTTATTGTTTTATTGTTAAAAGGAAGAGTGTTAAGTATTTTTCAATTGCAATTTGCAAAAATCATATCCTCATTGGGTGAAAATGAGATGTTATTTGCCTTAAAATGTTTAAAGGATATAATGAGGTAATTTCGATATAAAAAATTAGTTTAGAGAGTTATTGTACAATAATTTTTATGCGAATAATGTAAGTTTAAAATTTAAAACTAACATAAATTTTTTCCAAGTGCTTTTTTTACGATAAACAAAAACCAAATCTACGTCTCGTCAATGTTTACCAGCAATGAATACGAAAGTGTTGTTGTTTTACTCTTGCTTGTATACTGTTAAGAACAACAACAACGTAATTGATAAGTGTTGAGCGCATATAAGTGTATAGAAAACACACTGTCTATAGCTAAGCGCATTTACAAAAACAAAAGGGTACCAAGCGCATAGGGCTTGGACACCCTTGGTTTGGATGCTGTTGGCGTCATTGCGTTGTTATTTTTGTTTTTGTTGTTCTGTGTTTTTCGTTATGTATGTTTAGATTTCTGTTGGTTTAGATGCCTTGTGTATTATGTGTTTTATTTCGTTTAGCGTTGTTGTTGTTCTTTTTGTTTAGCTTTTGATGTAATAATAATGTAGTCGTGAAAAAAATTTTAAATTTATAAAAGATGTTTAAAATACACTACGGTGAAGGGTATATAAGATTCGGCACAGCCGAATATAGCACTCTTACTTCTTAAATAACAGTTAGTTTTGTTGATTTTAATTGCGATACAAATGGTTACAAGTCAATTTTAGACGTTTAAGACATTTTTTGAAAGGCTGTTTGTATGGGGGCTAGGTTCAAATAAGGGCCGATCATTACAAAAATCAGCAGTGTCATTTATACTTTTACAAAACTTATTTGTGCCAATTTTTAGAGCCATAATAGTATATTTGACGTAATTATGGCATAAGAAGCCCAAATCGGGAGGTACGGTTGTATTGGGACTCTTGCAAAAAATTTCTTTATTTCCAAACGAATGTATAAATATTCCGAAATAAAGTTAAAAAAACAAATCAAATGCATCATTTCTTTTAATAATCCCCATTTTTAACATACTGGTATAGGGTACCATATGGTCGTCTACGCCCGACTATACATTCGTACTTGTTTATATTTACATTGCTTTTAGGGTAGCAAAGCACACTGTGTATAGCTAGTAATATATAAATAAAACTTGCCAAACACCTCCAAACTATTAAGATAGGATAAAAAACTGGTTTGCGTATATTAATGCACATATAAGTCAGTAACCTAGTTCAATCTCAAGATATTTTAAATTTCTCAGTATATTTCAAAGTGAAAGCTGAGGCTTTTATAATGATATGCAGTGAATCAACTATATTTTGCTACCATTTTTAAAGAGAATTTAGTTTTTTGTTCATAAATATAGTTTGAATAAATAGGTAAAAAGCCAATTTATGTTTTCCAATTAAAAATATATATTGTCTAGAATGGGAAAACCCTTTTAAATGCAAATTTTGGTGCATTTGTTTTTGCATTTTACTGCTTTTCATCAGAATTTGAAGTAAAATAAAGTATTTTGCATTTTTAGGACTCCAGTTACTTTCGTTAGGATTTTCAAATTATTTTTTAATTACTTTTTAAAATTTATTGATTTATTGTTAAAAGGACACATTTCAATTGTAATCTTCAAAAATTATATCCTCATTGTGTAAAAAAGAGAAGTTATTAGCTTTAAAAATGTTTAAAGGAAAATAGTGAGTCAATTCCTTGTAAAAAATCAGTTTAGTTTATAAAACAATTGTAAATTAATAAATGCAATTATGAAATGTTTATAAATATCATTATAAAATATAAAGTAAAGTAATTGATGAAATAAATAAAGGAATTGTCAAAAAACAGAGTGCTCTTTTAAAATATTTAACTACCAGAGAGGAGCGGCTTGTATCCAAGGAAAACCATTGAACATCTCATTTATCTTCTTCAAAGTCCATTTATGAACTAGGAAGAACATTATTTTAACATGTTATCCTCTAAACAGACCTTAGGCAGCTTGGAACCAATATAAAGTGCACTGTCGTGTGGTACTGGAAAAATACTTAATTTAGATATTTAAAAATAGAGGTGGTTATCATCGCATACAGTCCACAAATGAAATATTTTTCAACTAATACATATACTTATGTATATTTCGAACCAAAATCAAAAATAACTATCCATATCTAAATATGCCTACTTTATTTTATTCATAAAATATATCATTCAATGTAATAGTTCTAAAGTGGTATATGGTGATACATACTTAGAATGGATAGGATGGTACTTAGTGTTAGCTTTATTGAATAAAAATCATTATTATACAATTATAAATAAAATTCACATAGTACTCCTCAAATGGATGGAGTTTTCGTAAGGTAGTTTTTGTTTAGCAATACAAAATGACTAAAACCCCAGATTATTTTTTATAATATAAAGTTTTAGAACTCATTAAAAATGTTTCTGGGTCTAAATCCATTGATATCATGTATCCTATTCAAAATAACTCATTATTTTTAAAATAAAATCAAAGAAACGGTAGATTCTATGTTAAGTGAAATATTGATAAATTCTTATAGGTATATATGGCAATAAATCGGTTAAAAAATGTCCAAATTTAGACGTATCACTACTTAAATATCCATAAATTGCTATTTACATAAGCAAATTACTTAGTTTATACACTGTATGCATATGTTATTTAACTTAAGTAGAGAAACATGTGCGCATTTCATCAGCTACTTAACATGTGTTATACCCACCATCAATATGGGGGTGTATTGTTTTTGTCATTCCGTTTGTAAAACAGCGAAATATTGGGTGCTTATTAGATTTTAAAACGATCTATCTGTTGAAAACACGATAGGTGCTAGAGAGTTGAAATTTTAAACAAATATTTTTTTGTTTGATATTGAAAGTGAGCAATATCTGTCTACGATTTAACCAAGCACCTATATAAGGTTCCCTTCAGATAATTACTATAATGCAGATAAAAGCGCGGATGGCAATGAAAGTCGAAACGTACAAATTCTTATGAAACCAAAATGTTTTTGTAAAATATTTTGAACTCCCATATAAAGATCTCATCAGAAAATTACTTTAACGTACATAACTTACTTAAAAATACCGTTACAGCAACTAAATTCTACATTAACAGGTTTTTTAGGAACTATCTGTGCAAATGTTATTAAATATTACAAATACCACTGTCTTTTATATTTTAATTAATTCTATATATAAAAAAAATATTTCAGTCAAATATATGTAAATTTTTAGTTTATTAAATTTTAAAATTTTTTATTTTATAAAAGGTTTATAAAACAAAATTTACATAAAAAATCTATTTCATAAACCGTTTATAAAATAAAAATTTTGTTTGTGAATAAGAGGGTAAGTATATAAGTAGAAATTACTTTTGTTTCTTTATTTAATAAAATAATAATTTTACCGCGTTCTGTATTTTGTCCATTTTTGATTTTTTTGCAATAATAATATAACCAATTGAAACTTCTAAGTAATGGCTCAGCCATTTAGGCGTGGACCTTATGAAAAGCATGAAACTCCCCTTTTTATCCATTTTAATTATTTTTTTTTAAATTATATCTTTTGACTGATTACAGCAAAATACTTCTCAAGTATTTGCATATATTCGAAAAAGTACCTAAACTACACATAATTACCCGTTAAGTAAAAATATTTTGATATCAGTTTTGTTCCAACTTTGGCTAATACATATTTCTGAAATTTTAGAATGTTATATCGCATTAAAATAACCAAAAGTAAGTTTTTTTTTGCACAAAAATACCAATTTTTCCCGTTTTTCGTCGTTTTCACTTATCTTTTTACCCCTTCTTGTCCAATTTTCGGAAAGTTATGTAGCCTATTGACGCTTCAAGACATATATCTTTCTACGTTCCAAATTTTAAGAAAATTGGTTCATCCGTTTAGGCGTGATTGACTCACAAAGAAATAAACAAACTTACAAATAAATTTATAATATATATTAGGAATATATAGATATATGTATGTAGGATATTAGGATTACAAACGCCATTCTTCTTTAGTAATAAGTAACGTGTGTTTAAGTGATTTTCTAAAAGGAACCTTGTATGGGACCGACCGCACCCATGTTATGAACCTTAAGCTAGTCCAATTATGTATATATAGATAAAATTTCAATTTTTCAGAATTGAACCCAGAATTATATACTTTGTTGGGTCTCAGATGAATATTTCTGGGTGTGACAAAGTTATATATACCCTCCATCACCACTGATGGTGGTAATTTCGTGTCAAGTGATCTAACTCAAAAAATTGATTTGGATACTAGGCTTAAAGGGGATCAAATTTAGACATTTTGGTCATACAGGGTTTTTATTCAAATTACTTTTCACCTACGGGTGTTAGCAACATTTCCAAAGGCCTTAAATGGGGCCTTTGGAAATGTTGCTAACACCAATGATATATAAATGATATATAAAATGTCTACTTCTTCCGTTTTACATGTAAAACTAAGAAGCATATATTTAATATGATAAAAATGCAAAATAGTGACAGCAAAAATTTAATAATACGTCACGTATCCAACACAACTATGAATAACCCAAAGCATTTTTACCATTACCATTTGAAATCGGACCACGAACGAATAAATAGCATCGTTTTTAAAATTGCATATACTTAGGTATCGTACATCGGTGACCTCTGGCCATTCCACCGGTAGGCCCGTAAGGTCCAAGTTTAGAACATAAACTCCTGTTCTTTCCACATGTAAAATTTTAGTAAAATCGGACTAAGTGTTTAGAAGTTACAGAGTTATTTACCGCTATTTTTCTATACCACTGTGGGACACGTTCTCAATTCGTTTTGAAAGTACATCGCCATGTTGATCTTTTTTAATTTGTTATTTCTTGGTATACATGTGTGTGTGTAATACATCATTATACCCTACACCACTTTAGTGGGGAGGGTATATTGGGTTTGTGCTGATGTTTGTGACGCACAATAATATTGGTTTTATACCCACCTTAAAGTATACCAATCGGCTCAGAATCATTTCCATGTAAACCTTGTAATAGGCAGCAATTTTGAAGATAATTGAATGAAATTTGGTACGTGATCTTCTATTGTCCCAGGGACGAACCCAATTGAAAATGGTTAATATCAGTCCATTACTTTACTTAGCCCCTATACAACTGTACCCCCGAATAGGGCTTGTAAACATTGTAATCAAACTACAGGTCGCAATTTTGAAGATAATTCAATGAAATTTGGCACATGATACCGTAGACGAAGCCTATTAAAAATGATTAACATCGGTCTATTATTTCAACTGAACCCCCTAATAGAACTTGTATATACTCGTATCTCGACAAAAAGGTGCAAAACCAATTTCTATACTAGTCTGATGGACTTTATAATTATAGGGCCTCATTTGACCCTAGCCCCTCTAAAAAGCCCCCATCAAAATTTTACTTAAATATCCACAGTTTTATTATACAGTAAATGGCTTTAGTATATCTGAGGCAATTCAACTTAAATGCTTTATTATGAAAACTAAATCACATTTTATTCGTATACAGGTGTAGGGTTTTATATGGTCGGCCTCGTCCGACTATAACTTCTGACTTGTTTTTATTTATATTCAAAGCTTGTAAACTAACATTTTAATCGATATTGTCATGTTATTATCATTAATAGTTTTTTAAACGATTAAAAATGATTGGCCTCATGAAATGCAAAGTTATCGGTTTTATGAAACTGCTGTTCAAGTTTTACAAACGAAAATAAAAAATTGAAAGAAATTAACTTTTTTTATTAAAAAAAAAAATAAGATTAAATTTAGAAAAAAAAAATGTTTTTTAAATATACAAATATGGGAAACCAGATCGAAAAACATCAAACTATGCATTTGCATATTTTGGATTTCCTGGTAAATAATTATTGAATAAAACATAATTAGAACATTAAGGCCTGTTCCTAAACTATGGACCGATCCACTTAAAATTTGGTAGAGAGATATTGCTAATATAAAACTTATTTCTGGAAATTTCATCGCTATACTCGTATTTTGAAACCAGTAATGAGCGTTAAAATAATTTTATGAAGGGAACCTTATATTAGTGGTAGGGTCAATTATAGACCGATCCACATAAAATTTCATAAAGAGTTTTTTGGCTAGTAAAACACTTACTTCTGTCAAATTTAATCGCTATACTCGTTTGTTTAAGCAAGTAATGAGTCTTAAAGTCATTTTCTGAAGGGGACCTTATATGGGCGGTAGGGTCAATTATGGACCGATCCACATAAAATTTCATAAAGATATTTTGGCTGGTAAGACACTTACTTATATCAAATTTCATCGCTATATTTGTTTGTTTAAGCCAGTAATGAGCGTTAAAGTCATTTTCTGAAGGGGACACTACTATAGTGGGGAGGGTATTATACGTTTGTGCTGATCTTTGTAACACTCAAAAATATTGGTCCTATACCCACCCTAAAGTATATTTTATATTAAAGTATATATTTTTTTATCGATTAAGACATCTGTCTGGCTGGTTGTCCATGTAAACCTTGTGCGCAAGGTACAGAACGCAATTTTCATCATAATATAATATATTGAAAATAGTTGAAATCGGTCCATTATTTCACCTAACCCCATACAACTGTACCTTCCGATTAAGGCTTTTTATGCCATAATTACGTCAAATATTATCTATTATCTCTCTAAAAATTGGCACAAATATTTTTGTGCCAATTTTATATAAGTTTATATAAGTATAAATGACACTGCAGATTCTCGTAATGATCGGCCCATATTTGCCCCTAGCCCCTAAAATTGATTTATAACCATTTGTATAGCAATGTAACTCAACAAAACTAACTGTTATTTAATTACGTCAAATATTCTATTATCTCTCTAAAAATTGGCACAAATAAGTTTTATATAAGTATAAATGACACTGCAGATTCTCTTAATGATCGGCCCTTATTTGCCCCTAGCCCCTAAAATTGATTTGTATAGCAATGGAACTCAACAAAACTAACTGTTATTTAAAAAATATCCTTTTCCCAATTTTAATGAGGATCGACCCATGTTTGACCTATGCTACTATATAAAGCCTCATTTAGAATTTTTTGTTTTTTATCAATAAGTTGTTAAATACTTTGGAATTAAGGTAAAATTCAACATAAAAGATTCTTTATGAAAAATAAAAATTCTAAAAATATACTCATGGTGTAGTGTATTATATGTTCGGCCATGTTTGTTTGGTTTGGCTATCATTACAAAATCTGCGCACTTGGCTTGGAAAGGATAGAATATGTGTTAAGAATGGTATTAAAATTGACTAAAAGTGGAGTGTAATCGGAACTAAGATCGTTGCAATTTTCTATTTAAAGAAAATTTCTCGATATATCGGAATAAACAGCGAAATCGAGAACTTCTGGTATCTTTAAGTAGTTGTAGCTGTTGTAACAAATACATTTGTTTAGCTCCCTACCTTTAAGATTAATTAATCTTGATCTCCACCATTGGTGCTTTGCATTAAAATCATCTCCAACTAAAAAATGTTGATCCTAAAGATTCAAAAAATTCATCTTCACATATGACAGTAAATTGTGGAGGAAAATAAATCGCACAAAAATGTATTTTACTCAGATGATATTCAACTCTTTTACAAGCTGCCTGAAGAAATGGTTGGCTTATGATATCAACAATTTTATATTTGATAGATGATTTAATTATAATTGCAGCACCAGCATGTGATCGGTCATCAGGGTGGTTGAATTTTATTAAATTGTATCAATGAATTTTAAAAAATTTAATAAAATATCAATTAAACGTGTTTTCATAAATAGTTCTATCTCTTGTGTATGGTTTGAAATCCCATTGACATTCCATATTGCAATACGAAGGTTCAGTTGCATAGTTAGCTATTAAAATTGTCATCATACTTAGTAGTTTATTTGTGAGTCTATTTGATTTTAAGTTAAACTTTCAAGTTTCTCAAAAGAAGTTTGATTTTAATTTTTTGGTAGTTTCGTAAAACGTTAGAATAGGAAATATTATTGTTATTATAAGATTTATAATTACCATTTGAATTATCATTATTAAGAAGTGATATTCTTCCGGTACATATTCATTTCTCGTATTAAAATATCTTCTGTTTGTATACGTATTTCTCATTCTTTTTTCAAAAGATTTCTGTAAACCTGGCACCCCTTATAATTTGCTGGATGGCATTGCAAACAATTAACTCAGCTAGGAGACGTTTCTTCATCCTTAGTGAAATCAGCCGTAAGATGCCCTAGTCCACATTTGACATTGAACAAATTCTTTGGATTTTAGGAGGTACTATATTAACAATAACATTATTTATGTGTCTTATATCATATACATATTTATTGCTAGGATTTGGTTCTAAATCAACGAAAAACATTGAAACAGGATTTTTAGTAGTTTTACTTTCAACATTGGTAATATTACTTACTTTATGGTCAAAATGTTCCATAGTGTTCTTAATTTCTTCAATGGGTGTAGTGTGATGTAGGTTTTTGATTACGTCTCTATAAGCTCTATCTTGTTTTAGTTGATATGTATGAAATTTTATGTTTTTATCATTTAAATGTTTTACAAGTACTCTATATGGCTGAATATTTTTAACCATAACTCTTATTTGACCATCATTTAAAGTTTTATAATTGAATTCAGTGCTACAAATTAATTCTGAAAAGTCTTTTATCATACCATGAATATCTGCAACAAATGGTATTATTATTTGTGGTGGTTTAGGTGAACTTTGTTCTGTATTTTGTAGCATCATCATTATCATCTTTATCATCATTATCAGAAAGCATTGCAAAACGGTTGCTCGCTTGAGTACCAATTGATTTAGAAGTTATTGATGTAGAAATTGTTATTGTTTTAATGTTTGTTTTTACTTGTTTTGAAGTACCTGTTTCATTGTTATTATTTTCTTTAATAGCATTAATGCTTACTAAATTTGACGTACATGTTTTGTTGTTGACATTATTTACATTTTTTTAACTATTGCTATTGATTTTTAATAACCCAAGCTTGAGTTGTTATTAGCATTTTGCCTTTTATTTTTAAATATTTTCGGTGAATCAGTCCTCCGTTTTTTATTAACTTGCCGGTATTTATTGATAAAATCACTGCCAGGGATGGAAAATTAGATTTTTTTCAGTATCAAAAAATATTTCAGAGGGTACTTTTTTGACCTTCAGAGTACTAAAAACATTTTTGCTCTGAAAACTAAGATATACATTTCTCTGCGTTGATTATATTGGTCACTCCTTAAGTACATTTAAATTTAGGTCATAAATCTGGCGTTATAATCCAGATGATTTTAAAACATTAGTGTAATATGATATTCATTTTTCTTGTGACTTCAATAAAGGAAAAAAATTATTTACGAATTGTAGGCCACTAAATTTTAATATACAATTCGAAATATCTCGATTATAAATTAACTAATATGGTCAATATGGGTATTATGGGAAAGTTCGTTAAAAGCTTCCCATTGACATATAAACAAGTATCAATTTTTTCAATTTACCTCAACTACAGTGGTGTAGGGTGTTAATTATTATAATTAATTAATTATAATTTAAAGGAATTGCATATTTATAGAGTGATATTCTTTAAGCTAAAAACATTTTATTTGCTCAACAAAACCTACAATTATTTCACTTTTTTGATGCGTCATAGTTTTACATTAAAGTATTAACAAAAACTTACAAATTATGATCATTTTGACCAACTTTGTGCGTCTGTTTAGCTTCCGTGTATATGCATTATATGTTTGTAAAGGTTTATAAAAGTTCATAAGATTTAAGCATTCAAATATTATTGCATGCTCCCCTGGCATTATATTTCGAAATAACAAAAAACTGAATTTACGCAATAATTCAAATTATTTCCTATGTAAATGCGAATGTGCCTAGCCAAAAACTAATATTTTTAAAAATTTTAACTTTTGTAGCTGTCGTACCCACCTCCTATTCAGGAAACATTAAGGAGATATATACATTACTGTGTATAATTATATCAGCTAACTACTGTTTTCGCAATTTTTATATTTTATTAGGGGGCGCCCGCGACCTGTCAAAAAAAAACTGTAAAAATTCAAAATTGGAAAAAAACTGGTGACAAATTTCAACAACCAAGCTCTAATACGTTATGTCACTTATGTCTCTTATGTCTTTAGTTAGTACAATAACAAATAGTGTACAAAAGTTAAAAGCTATGGTCAATATAGGTGAAAAGTTAATGACCTACGTTTTTATACCCTACACCGCTTTAGTGAGGAGGGTATGTATATTGGGTTTGTGCTGATGTTTGTAACATACAAAAATATTTGTCCTATACCCATCTTAAAGTATACCAATCGGTTTAGAATCATTTTCTGAGTCGATTAAGCAATGTCCGTCCGTCCGTCTGGATGGCTGTCTGTCCATGTAAACCTTGTGCGCATGGTACAGGCCACAATTTTTAAGATAATTGGATGAAATTTGGCACACACGCCTTTGTTGGCCCAAGGACGAAGCCTATTGAAAATGGTTAATATCGGTACATTATCTCGACTAGCCCCCTCCCCCCAAATAGGGCCTTTGGGCTTATAATTAATTTAAATGATCTATTATATCAACAAAAGTCGAGAAAACGTAGTTTTATAGAACTTTAAATGACACTACCGATTTTTGTAATGATCGGGCTTCATTTGACCCTAGCCCCCATACAAACTCCCCTTCAGAAAATGACTTAAAGGTCAAAATTCACTTATAAGCACTAATGACACTTTTAAATTCTACATAAATAATATTGAAGTAGACTTAACTCCCCCTACCAACATTTATAAGGATAGTGCCATATTTTGCCCTATTCCCCTTTGAGACCTCTTGTAAAAAATTTCTTTTTTGCAAAAAAAAAAAAATAAAAATATTCCGAAATAAAGTCAAAAAACAAATCAAATGCTTTATTTTTTAAATAATCCCCATTTTTAACATACATACTGACTGGTGTAGGGTATCATATGGTCGGCTACGTCCGACCATATGATTCATATTTGAGAACAAAGTAAATATGTGCTAAACATTAAAAACAATAAATCAAGATTTAAAATTTGAATAATATTATACAGTGCTTTAAAGATATTTTGAGAGTATCAAATAACGCTCGGGAGTATCAGGGTACTTTTCAAAATCACATAGTATCAAAAAAAGTACAAAATCACACAGTATCAAAAAAAGTTCATCCATAATCGAAGCAGTGAAAGTGCAGGAGAAAGTTAAACCATTTCCAATAGGAATATATGTAGGCCTTTCTAAACCAAAATGTGTTACATATTTTTGTAAAGATTTTGTTGAAGATGTCCTTTCTCTTAATGGTGAATTTTTTTTAAATGATAAGAAAATTAAAATTTCGTTTCGATGTTTGTCATGTGACACGCCAGCTAAGGCTTTCATTTGTGGTGTTCCAGGACATACTGCATCCCATGGATGCACTAAGTGTAGCCAAATATTTAAAAAAATTGGTAATGTCCTAACATACAGTACATCTAGCGGAACTTTGATCTCCGATACGGACTTTTCTTCAAGAAAGTATCCAAACCACCACAGCCAAACATTCCTAAATCAAAAAACTCCCCTTGAAGAAATAGGTTTTAATATGATAAAGCAAGTTCCTTTAGATAGTATGCATCTTATCGATCTTGGAGTTATGCGGAAGATTCTTGTTCGAATCATCAACAACAAAACTGAAGAGAAGACCCCTAAAGTTAAGAAAATGTTTCTCAAAAGAGTTTCCACGAAAACCTAAATCTCTTGATGAAATACATCATTGGAAGGCCACTGAATTTCATCAGTTCCTTGCATATACTGGTCCCATTGTTCTTTGCAATAACGTTCACAAAGATATATACTATGAGTTTTTGGTTTTACATTGTGCTTATCGGCTACTTAGTAGTCCAAGGCATGATTACAGTAACGTGAAAGTAGCTAACGAATTGCTTGAGTTATTTGTTGAAAATTTTCCAATTGTGTTTGGCCCAAATAGTGTTTCCTTTAATGTCCACAATTTGTTGCATATTGCAGCCTGCGCGGATGAGTACGGACCTCTAACATCGTTTTCGGCCTATGATTTCGAAAATAAACTGCAAATTTTAAAAAAACATGTTCGAAAACCAACCTCTATAATTCAACAAATTGTGCAAAGAGAACAACACGAATTATATGTCGAAGCTAAAACAGAAACATTAAAGTTCAAAGGAACTGTAATTGTAGAAGATCAAATCAATGATTGTTTAATTTCATCCAAAGAACCCAACAATATTTGTGCTGTTAAATCAGACATCCCTGTAAAAATTGAAGCAATAATAAAAGAAGACGACATATATATTCAAGGACGACGTTTGTTAGATTTAGAGAGCTTTTTTCAAGAACCCCTTAATTCCTGCGAAATAGGCATTTTCACCACAAAACTAGTTTTAGGAGAAAAAGAAAAATTCTTATTTAGCGATATTCAATATAAATTTATAAGTCTACCTAAAGATAATCATAACGTAATAATACCGATTCTCCATAGCTGTCTTCTAGAAAAATGTCAAACGAGCATCCACAAAACTCCAAAGGAAAACTAAAATATTTTCCTCAAGAAGGTAATTTTACAATTTCATAATGTTAAAATGTACTTAATTATTTTTTTCATTCCAGTTACTTCCAAATGTTCTAGCTGTGAAGAACTATCAAAACAATTTAATTTTTATAAAGGTTTGTTTAAATGTTTGTGCATAAATTGTTGACTTGTAGACTTATTTTTTTATTTCTATAGATGCCGCTGAAAAACGCTACAACACGCTACTTGAAATTCTAGCAGAACATAAAGTTTTATTAGACACAATTGTGAAACAAAACCAAATTACATCAAATCTTATGGAATTTTTCCCTATCGAATCTGAAAAAAAACTAAGAGAATTTGATGCTATTTTGAAGACCCATTCAGACCCATACGTAAGTATTTACTTTTATTGTGGAAATATTTCAACGAATAAAATTTATTTTTTGGTTTATATTCAATAGATTCGACAAAGGAAATCACTCCTTGCGGGTAATGCAGAAAAAAACCTTCATGAAATATTTGGCCAAAATATTATCATGAATTTTAATGTTGATGGGTCTTTTGGCAAAAAGAGGTTGCGCGAATACGCAAATGTTTTTAAAGACATAATAGGTAATAAATGCTTTCTTGTGTTCTCATATTTGTAATATTTTAACAATATGTTTCGTTTTTTAATATCCAGATGTAATAGCAATTTTTAATGAAAATTCGGACAAAACAATTAGAGCAGCATTTCAGCGTCAAAAGAAGAAATATTTTAAACAAATGGGTCGCAGCAAAGCCAAAAATAATGAAAATCGTGAAGACGACGATTCTCCCAAAGAGGATTAGTAATTTTACCTAATATTAGTAAAACAAAATTTTTATGTTCCTTTATAAATACTTTTCAGACAGACTGAATAAAAAACTGTAACAATGAAATCGTACCTTATAATTTTTTAATAAAATATCAAATATTTACAAAATTTTAAATTTTATTGTAGACTTTTACTACAGAAAAGTACCAAAAGTGTAGACTAGAACTGCTAAATAGTACTATTGATTTATTGGTTCCAATGTCTACATATGGTCCCAAAAGAAGTACCTAGTCAATAGTACTAACGTCAGTAGTAGATTTTCAATGACACGCACATGTCATGTACTGGTGACTGCGTCAATAGTAAGTCAGTACAGTTTCAATATTGACATTTCCTGCAGGGATGTTTACCCTTTTGCACGTGTGCAAATGCGTATGAATATACATTAGAGTGCTCCAAAAAAACTAATTTTCGAATTTTGTATTACTTAAAATACATCTGTAGTTAATTAAATGTGAGTTTATGTCCTTATAGAATAACGTAAACCTGTTCTCAGCTATGGTCGAAAAATTTCGATATTTTTAACGGTCGTTTCAAAATTCAAATTTTAGTTTTTTTGATACTTAATGGGATTGCTAACGGGTTTTATTGAAATATGTCCAAATTGGAATGTTTTTAAAACATAGGGATCATTTTGACCCAAAGGCCGTCTAAGGGTTATTTTTTTTCACTATTGTTGTAAATATCGGTTGTTAATAAATAAATTTCTTAAATTTTATTATAATCTACCTAAAAATTGAAACAATTTCGACTAGTTTCCATCAAAAATTGCAAATTTTACAAAATTTGACCTTTGACCTTTAAAGTTTATTGATTTTTATTTGGAAATATGTGGGCTTAAATATATTACAAAAGGTTCCATTTAAAATACAAAACAATATAATAAAAAGGCTAATTTTGCAAAATATTACATAACAAGTAAGAGTGCTATATTCGGCTGTGCCGAATCTTATATACCCTTCACCATAGTGTATTTTAAACATCTTTAATAAATTTTAAATTTTTTCCCGACTACATTATTATTACATCAAAGCTAAATAAAAAGAACAACAACAACAACGCTAAACGAAATAAAACACAAAATACACAAATCATCTAAACCAACAGAAATCTAAACATACATAACGAAAAACACAGAACAACAAAAACAAAAATAACAACGCAATGACGCCAACAGCATCCAAACATACAAAAAAATACACAGCTGAATAAAATCAAATACATCTAGACATACACGTGTAAATCTTTTTCTAATATACATACAGTGTTGTTGTTGCTTTGCATGGTAAAATATGACATTTTTTGATGAAATTTTCAGAGGTTGTCTCGGATTTTTGCTCATATTTCTGTTATTTACCGACCGATTTTGCTGATTTTAAATAGCGATCTTCTCGAAAGCATGTCTAATAGAATTATTGAAGATTCGGATCTCGCCGA
>NC_060949.1:15406809-15444309 GCF_022045245.1 Lucilia cuprina | reverse complement strand
GATGTATGAAAAAATATACAAATTATATAAAAAGGTGAAGATTTTCTTTTTAACACTTTCTTAGAATTCATTTTTTGTGACCGTCATAAAATCTACGGCCACATAACCACACATAATTATTTGCTAGTAATTTTTTTTATTGCCATCATAAAACCTTTTTCTTGCAAACACACATTTGCTGATTTTTCGCTCGAATTCAACTCGTTTTCCACTCGCTCGCAAGCGAGTTGAAAAAACAAAAACGTGTAAATATCGCTTACGAAGAGAATACAAAAAACTCGAATTAAAATTGTGCTCGCGTGTTAAAAAAAAAGCTATCGATATCGAGCGATATTTTTACCTACTCTGTCTAAAAGTTAATAAACTCTGTGTAGTTGACATTAACGTTTTGTAAAAAAAATACTAAATCAACAGATCTTTGAAACAAATATTTTACTACTTTTTGCAATTTATAAAAATTTATATTTTGCAATGTTAAAAATAGAATGCTTCCTGATTCAGAAGTTATATTCATTTATATACCCTTCAGCTTCGTAAATCTAGAAACATGAAATTAAGTATGTAAAACCCGGATAAAAATGGGTTATTTTTTGGTATTTTTACTTTTTCCAAAAGGTACTTTTTGAATTTTCTATAATATTGAACCTAGAAATATGAAATTAAAGGGCACTTCACACGATCGCAATTTACGTACGACAAATCTAATGAAAAAGTAAAATGAAATTCCATCCGTATGACAAAAAAGAGAATAAAAGTCGTTTGATTTATATATTTCGTGTTTACACGATTGGTATTAAACAATAAAAATGTAAGATGGAAACAGCTGTTTCACTTTTTTTATATGTGTTTACATAAAAATACATCCCTGATCTAATGCGACCTGCTTGTTTTTTGAATCATTTCAAAAAATGAAGAGAGTCATACGACTGTCAAATTTTCCATCTGTATTCTTTCTCAATGTGTGATGGTTTCATTACATATTGCGTTTAGACGATCCCATCCGTACTCTTCTACACAAAATTTTGACATATCATATTACTTGTGTGATCGTGTAAACCCGGCTTAAGATGGTGAATTAGGTAAAACTCGAAAAAGGGAACTTTTTAGTACTCCTTCTTTTTTCAACAAGTACTTTTTGAATTTCCTATAATATGAAGCCTAGAGACATGAAATTAGGTAAGTAGAGCCCTGATTATGTGAGAACCTATAAAGGGAGATTTTTTGGTACTTTTTAAATTCGAGAGAAACGTATGTATAAGTTTATCATTCCGTTTGTAATTTCTATAATATAATTTTCCAACCCTATAAAGTATGAATATTCTGGATCCTTATAGATAGTGGAATCGCTTTAGCCATGTCCATTAGTCTGTCTGTTTGTTGAAATCAATTTTTAGAAGACCCCATACATCTGCGAGATCCGAATCTTCAATAAATCCTTTCACGCACAACTACACCGTTGGATTTTTATTGATATGACTTCACCACATACTTTATTTTGACGTATATTGACAATTTTTGATGTAAAATGGAAAAGGTGTTTTCGAAGGATATCGCAGGATATTATCCTTAATACCATGTAGTGACATCAAATTCTAAAAAATAACTTATTTTTCTTAATTTTTAAAATTACGCTTAAAATCGAGAAAAATTACAAAAATCATGGGACACCGATGTCCGTATACGAGAAAGAGTTAAATGAGCAAAAATCAATTATTGAGCAAAAATCGGAGACAACCTCTGAAAATTCCTCTGACAGAAACAAAATAAATGATCATACGGTAAATTTTGTTACTGTACGATTGATTATAAAAACAAGGCAGAGCGACAGCAGTAGGGTTGCCAGATTCCGATTCGCAAAAAGCTGGACATTGGCCTTTAAAAAGCTGGACAAAACAAAAAAGCTGGACAAAACAAAAAAAGCTGGACATAAAAAATACTGAGGAAATGCTAATTTTGGTTTTGTGTAAATAGTTTCACAGTGATACACCAAAAAAATGCAGGGGTTCTCATATACTAATTCCGTTTTGGTATAGTCCACAGAGTATGAATATTAGGCTTCGTTTCAAAATATAAAATGTTTTTGTGATATCACAACTTTTTGGAAGGTTTTATTATCAGTGAATACTATGCTGTAATATTTTTTTCAAAATTCCAACTCCTTCTTCTGCATATCTGAGGCGGAAACCACTGATTTTGAGCGAAATTTTTTGCAGAGCAGAAACTGTAGAATTTATAGGAAATCATACTCTAATAATTGATTTTATAGGAAAAATCTATAAGAATGAGCTCAATTTCACACTTTCATAATGCTTTAAAAATGAATTTAGTATTATCCAAAGATACACTTTTTTCAAAAAATATTTCAAAAAATGTGTCTTTTTGCATAATCAAAGTATGCTTTTTGCTGAGACAAATGGTGCAAAAAACAAAAATTTTATCATTAACCCTTTAGATGTGATGAAACTTTAAATTTTCAGATTTTAAATTTTACAACTCTATATTTCGAAAACCACGAAAGTTATAAGGCCCAAAGTTTGTCATTATACATGTTATATATGGAACATTAATTGGATGAAGTTTTATTAAATTCAGAGATGATGATGAATAACACCATTGTTTGATGGGAAATTATTAAACCACAAGCCAACATTATAACCATCATAACTCCTAAAGGGATTACAATAAATTAAAAATTTTAACACAATTTTTTTAAGGGCATTGAATATTATATTTACGAATGATAAAATCAGGTTTTGAATTTTTTTAATTGCATTTTTTTCTTTTGCTGTTATGCATTTACAGTGCATCTAAATTCTGTCAAATTAAGTTTATATATCTTAAATTTTCCTATTGAATAATATACTAAAGTCAGATTTGAAATATGTACAGCAGTTTTCGGTCTATAAAAAAATGTCGCCCGAAATCTGTATTTTGGCCGCAGATATGCAGATGAAGGAGTTGAAATTTAAAAAAAAAATAATTACGCCAATATTAGCGCTGTTCCAAAAACTGCCACAAAAAGTATGATATCACAATTTCAAAAATATTGCGTGAAGCCTAATGAATATATTTTTAGTTTTCCCCGATCACTTCGTTAACTTAGTTTTTAGAGCAAAAGATGTGAAAAAGTTCCATTTTTGAAGTTTTATATTTTAAAAATCATAAGTACGTAACAAGGCGAATTCATATAAGGTGGTGTTAATCAATCAGCTGATAATTTTTTTCTTAATTCGCCTGGTTTACCTAGCTGTCAAAGTTTGTTATTGCTTACATTTTTATATTTAAAAATTTCCGTTAAACAGAGAAAAACTTCGTTAATATTTTGAATAATTTATGTAAGAAATCTGAAAATACCAAACATCTCGTAAAGAAATATCATTTTATTTAAATAATGGCATAATTGGTATGTATACAAATATGTTATTTAAGAGAAATATTTTTTCTATTAAATGTTAACATATTACAAAATATTGTTTTATATTTTATATAAAAATTGTGTAGATAACGTGATTAACTAAAAAAAATCTCTTCCGGAACACTTAATATTAAGAAACGCATACAAAGTATTTACCCGGCTGGCGGCAAATGACTTCTACGTTATGGCTTAATTTTGAAATCTATTAAATGTTAACAAATTAAACAATATTGTTTTATATATACACTATGTTGATAAAAAGATTAACTGAAAAAAGCTTTATATAACAAAACCCATATGAGGTATTTACCCGTCCCGCGGCTGCACCATTATGGACAAATATTGAAAATTACTCCGACGGAGTAGAATTATACATTCGCAACAAGTATTCATTCCTTCGTAATATAATATTTTCATGAATATGTACTTTTTTTTGTTTATTTTTCACAAAAAATGAAGTTTTACTTAACTTAAGGCACTTACTTAAATTTTGCAAATTAAGCTGCCGGAATAGAATTTTTCGATGGAAACAAACATTATTCAATTCAGAATATATTTTCCTCACAAATTTTAATACCTTAATCTTTATTTTTAATATAATATAAACATTTTACAAAAATTTTTCATCAAATGAATTCTCCGTACACATGGATTTTGACATTTACGAAAACCAAAAGCAAAAACAAAATACATGGGAAATGTTGTTGTTGCAGAACTGCCACCACCTTATCTGAATTCGCCTTGGTACGTAAGCTGTACGTTAAGAAATTGACTATCGGTCGCAATAATAGGTCTTTTCGGGTACTTTCCTGTAAGAAATATACAATAACTTTATGATAGAGAGTAATTTTTAATTTACTCTCAATTGCTGAAATCTCAAATCTCTTGTAACTTTGATTTTTCCTATAAATAAATGGATATTTAAAGTTAACAAAACATGTAATATCATTAAAAATATATTATTGTATTAAAACTTCATGACACAAAATTATTAAAATAAAAATTTGCACAAAATCGCTAAGAGAAAGACAAACTAAATTGTTTTAAAAACGCTAGTTAGTTAGTTAGTTTGAAAGGAGGATGTACATACATACATCAAATCCGAAGAAATAAACCTAGGCCTCTATCGGGCCTGTTGTGCGCTCCTTAACCAGTGCCTCAGGTGGGAATCGAACCCACGACCTCCGGTCTACCAGACTAGAACACTAACCACTAACCCACCGGAGGCCACACCTAGATTGCCAATATTTGTTAGATTGACAATATTTGTTATGATTTTTCATGACAAATAAATTCTTTTAAAAACTAATTTATGATAAATAAATTTAAAATAAATATAATTACAAATAATTTTTTAACATTCGTGTGTTATTAATTTATATATTTCATTCAAAAAATTAAAAATTTACCAAATTTTTGATTTCTTTGGTTTGTTTACATATTCATAAATCAAACATATGTTGTAAATATATGTTGGGGAAATATAACTGGGGAAAAATATTCAGTAAAATCAAAAAATTCTCTATCAGCTAACTTTAATTTTTACCGCTCTCTTACTCTCTCGTTGCAAGTTTTTGAACGTACGCGAACGGAATCCAATAACAATTGTTGCAAATTGTTACAAATTATCGAGTATGCGAACAGACCTAATATTTTTTACGACATTCAGCTGTTCAAGTGTTGAGACATGATGATAGAAGAGGGAAATCATAACATAGTTGTATAACAAATGTACAATCAGAGTTGGATAACATGATTTGACAAAGATAACATAAAAACAAGTAAGAAAGTATAGTCGGGCGTGGTCGACCATTTGATACCCTACACCAGTTATAAATATTAAATGTGATTTATTTTTCATAATAAAGCATTTATCTTCAATATTCCATTGTTCCGATACATTTAAGCAATTTATGGATGAAAAACTAATTTTCTGAAAGAGGCTTTATATGGGGGCTAGGGGCAAATATGGACCAAGCCCGATAAAATTTTGTGAATATATTTTTATTTACATAATATTTTATTGTGCTGAATTTCATCGCGATATTTGTGTTTTCTAAAGAGGACTTTGTATGGGAGCTAGGGTCAAATGGGACCCGATCTTTATGAAATTTGGCAGGGTCATCAAGATTTTTAAAACTTAGTTGTGCCGTATTTCATCGATATATCTGTATATTTATCAAAATTATGAGCTCAGTAGCCCTTTTCGGGGGTTCTGTTCTATGGGGGCTAGGTGAAATAATGGACAGATTTTAATCATTTTCAATAGGCTTCGTCCTTGAGTAAAAAAAAACGTGCGTGCCAAATTTCATCGAATAATCTTGAAAATTGCAACCTGTACCTTCGGACAAGGTTTACATGGACAGCCAGCCAGACGGACGGACATAGCTTAATCGACTCAGAAAACGATTCTAAGCCGATTGGTATACTTTAAGGTGGGTCTAGGATGAATATTTTTGTATGTTACAAACATCAGCACAAATCCAATATACCCTCCCCACTAAAGTGGTGTAGGGTATAATTATTGCAGTGTATTAAAATTATTTTATTTAGCTGGACAAATTAAATTTTAGCTTGAAACTGGACAAGCATCAAAAAAGCTGGACAATCCAGCCAAGTCCAGCCAGGCTGGCAACCCTAGACAGCAGCTATAGTGTGTATTTATTGATTAGAATTATAAAACAAGTAAGAGTGCTATGTTCGGCTGTGCCGAATCTTATATACCCTTCACCATAGTGTATTTTAAACATATTAGTTTAATAAATTTTAATTTTTTTCCCGACTACATTATTATTACACCAAAAGTAAAACAAAATGAACAACAACAATGAAGCCAACAGCATCCAAACATACAAAAAAAATACACAGCAAACCATAAACATCTACACACACACACACATGTACATCTTTTTCCAATTCATAGTGTTTGTCTAACAGAATTATTAAAGGTTCGGATCTCGCTTTATCAACTCCGCTTTCTATAAGGATCGAGAATATATATACTTTATAGAGTCGGAAAAAAAGCACCCCAGATATCGGCGAGATCAGAATTTTTTGACTTGAACTCATTTAATTTTGGAATTGTTTGATAAATGCTTGTAGTTTATTTATTTATGTTTATAATATTTAAGTCAAATTAGTTGTATTCTATAATACTACAATTTCACTTCCTAATAATTTCCAAAAAAGGACATATAAAAATTACTTTAAAATGACTTTAGATGTAGTAAATTTGGAATAAAATTAAAAGAACATCCCTCCAATGACAAGCCTGTATTAAAATCATCATTTCTTTAGGTCTTTTTCAGTACTTCCATTAAATAAATTCTACTTCTTTTTCGCCTTTTTGTAGTAGCATTACTTGAACAGTTGACTATTTTTTTTAACTAATAATTGCAGAAGTTGTCAATGTTTATTTTGAAAATTATCAACACTGTTTATGTCGTCATTTTTAAGTTGTGTTTTGCTTAGCCCCCATATAAAGCCTCTTTCAGAAAATTAGATTTTCATCCATAAATTTGTTAAATGTATCAGAACAATGAATTATTATAAAGAATAAAATCACATTTAATATTGAAAACTGG
This sequence comes from Lucilia cuprina, assembly GCF_022045245.1. Taxonomy (NCBI): domain Eukaryota; kingdom Metazoa; phylum Arthropoda; class Insecta; order Diptera; family Calliphoridae; genus Lucilia; species Lucilia cuprina. Next base: position 15,437,310 of record NC_060949.1, on the reverse strand, counting down.
CACGCCCGACTATACTTTCATACTTGTGTATTTTATTAATCTCGGTCTTAAATGTATGGGTATGTGTTCTAGCTTGACTATTTTTGTTTTTAAATAAGGATAATAAATTCAAAAATATATCTGAGTCAAGTATATCTCAAAAAAGGAATCTTCGATTTTTTTTCGAAATTTTTAATTATTTTTGTTCATCAAAGAAGTTTCGTGAATGAAGTTTTGTTTGTATAGTATAATTTCTAAAGAAATTGTTCGATTTTATTAATCTTGTTCTCAAATTTATTTTTTAATAAGGATAATAAATTCAAAAACATATTTGAGTCAAGTATATCTCAAAAAAGGTATCATTGATTTTTTTTGGTGGATCCTGTCTTAAGTAGGAAGCCATAAAAGGGAACTTTTTGGTACACATTCGTTTTTCAAAGGGTACCTTTCGAATATTCTATAACAGCGTTGCGCATTCATATTGTTCTAATTCCGCAATTCACACGTACACAACCCGATCGTAAATAAAACTCATAGCAAAGCGTTAAAATTACAAAAAATATATTTAGTTGCATGACAGCATCCAACAAAGTAGGCTGATGTCGGTTTGTTTTTTAGAAATTGTAAACAAAATTTGTAAAAACAGCAAAAACTCGTACACTCCAAAAACTTTTGAGGAATGCATAAAATAAAAATACATAAAAACAATATTTTTAATACTTTTTTTAAGCATTTTATATTGAAGACTTTAACCTTTGTGAAGAAATAAAAAATTTTCATTTCTTTGGATATGTTTTATCTGTAAAATTTACCATTTTACTTCTTATAAAATTTGATCATAACAAGCGTAGTTAGGAAATGTTTTCACCACTGAAATAACAGTTTATCTTTCTGGGCTTGCCTGTTCTATAATATTGAACCTAGGAACAAGAAATTAAGTATGTTTTTCAAAAGGTGCTTTTAGATCTTTTATAACTATGAACTAAGAAACATTAATTACACACCAAAGGGAATTTTTTGGTACTTTTTATACCCACCATCAAAAAGATTGTTTTTGTCATTCCGTTTGTAACACATTGAAATATTCGTCTAAGACCCATAAAAGTATATATATTCTGGGTCCTTATTAGATTCTTAGACGATCTAGCCATGTCTGTCCGTCTGTCTGTTGAAAACACGATAGAGTCCAAATAGAATTAGCTAGTGAGCTGAAATTTTGCATAGATACTTATAGTTGATGCTCATAACTGGCTAAGGGAAGCATCAATAGCGGTGAAATTCGGCACAAACATGTTTTATGGGCACATAAATCTCTTCGTAGAATTTTATAAGGATCAGTCCATAATTGACCCTACCCCCATATAAAGTCTCCTTCTTAAAATGACTTTATCGCCCATAACTCAACAACGGAAACATCAATAGAAGTGAAATTCAGCACAAACATGTTTTTTGGGAATACAAATGAATCAAAATTAATATTTTTAATTCGGAATAGCAGTAGAGTAGGCATTTTTTTGCACTCGTGAATACAATCTTATTTTTTTCTCTCGTTTTACAACTCAGTTTCACGAGATTTATTATTAATCTCGCTAGATCTATTTTTTTAAACTCTTCATTTTTTATGTTCACTTCATGAGCGATTTATATATATTGTTTTTTTAATTTCTCTCAGAGAGAGAAAAGATTTATTTACATGCAATATTATTATTTTTACAAAATACAAAAATTAAAAATATTCAAAATATTATTGACCTGTAAATTTTTATGAAAAAAACTAAATAAATTGCATCAACGAATGTTTTTAATACAAAAACCTAATTGACACATCGTATGCCCTATTTCTTACTTCAATTACAATAAAAATTGCTATTTCTATTTGCACACGTGCACAAAGATCGTAAAAAGCCATAAAATCATAATGGAATTTTTGGAAATTTACCACATTTTAAAAATTTACGAACATCTATAGGCAAACATAACTCTTTAAAGTTTACACACGCATATACATAAATGCACATGTATGTTTACACACTCACACATAAAAAAGTTAATTTTCATTTTCTTAAGATTTACAATATTATAAAACTCATAAAATACTCTTTTGTAGTCGTTTCATGAGAGAAATTTATTTTCCGCTCTTTAAATTTAAATATCACTCGTGAGATTTATTTTTAAAAGTCACGAGAAAAAAAGATTAATTCACAAGAAAGTAAATAATTTATTTCGCTCGAATTAATATCACTCGAGAGAGAAATCAATTTCAACGCTCTTTCTACTCTGAAAAAAGTAATAAAATAGATGAACTTATTTACTTTAATTGGTTTGCATTCTAGAAAATTATTTAAAGTGTATGTTGTTTTTGTAAATTATACTCTTGCTTTTTGCTAGTTGTTTTTGTTATTTCAAGTTTTGTTTGCAATTTCTTCAACAAAGCGACATCATCCTGCTTTGTTGAATGCTGGCAAGTAACTTAATAAAATATCTGTATTTTGTATGCTCTTGTTTAGAAGTTCGTCTGCGATCGTGTTGTAGACATGTTGTCAGAACAATACTAGCGCCGACGTCTGCTTTAGACGATCCCATTCAAGGCGAATTCAGATAAGGTGGTGGCAGTACTGCAACAACAACATTTCCCGTGTATTATGTTTTTGCTTTTGGTTTTCGCAAATGTTAAAAACCATAAGTACGGCGAATTCATTTGATGAAAATTTTTTGTAAAATGTTTATATTATATTAAAAAATAAAGATAAAGATATTAAAATTTGTGAGAAAAATATATTCTGAATTGAATAATGTTTGTTTCAAACGCAAAATTCTACTCTGGCAGCTTAATTTGCAAAATTTAAGTGAGTGCCTTAAGTTAAGTAAAACTTAATTTTTTGTGAAAAATAAACATAAAAAGTACATATTCATGAAAATATTATATTACGAATGAATATTTGTTGCGAATGGATAATTCTACTCCGGCGGAGTAATTTTCAATATTTAGCCATAATGTAGCAGCCGCCGGGCGGGTAAATACCTCATATGGATTTTGTTATATAAAGCGTTCCGGAACAGACATTTTAGTTAATCTCTTTATCTTCATGTTAACATTGAATAGATTTCAAAATTAAACCACAACGTAGAAGTCAGTTGCCGCCAGCCGGGTAAATACTTCATATGCGTTTCTTAATATTAAGTGTTCCGGAAGAGATTTTTTTAGTTAATCACGTTATCTACACAATTTTAATATAAAATATAAAACAATATTGTGTAATATGTCAACATTTAATAGAAAAAATATTTTTCTTAAATAACATATTTGTATACATACCAATTATGCCATTATTTAAATAAAATGATATTTGTTTACGAGATGCTTGGTATTTTTAGATAAATAATTTAAAATATTAACGAAGTTTTTCTCTGTTTAACGGACATTTTTAAATATAAAAATGTAAACAATAACAAACTTTGACAGCTAGGAAAACCAGGCGAATTAAGAACAAGTTAGAGTGCTATATTCGGCTGTGCCGATTCTTATATACCCTTCACCATAGTGTATTTTAAACATCTTTTATAAATTTTTAATTTTTTCCCGACTACATTATTGTTACATCAAAAGCTAAACAAAAAGAACAACAACAACGCTAAACGAAATAAAACTCAAAATACACAAGGCATCTAAAACCAACAGACATCTAAACATACATAACGAAAAACACAGAAAAACAAAAATAACAACGCAATGACGCCAACAGCATCCAAACCAAGGGTGCCCAAGCCCTATGCGCTTGGTACTCTTTTGTTTTTTTAAATGCGCTTAGCTATAGGCAGTGTGTTTTCTATAAACTCTATGCGCTTAACAATTAAAAGAACGTAATTTTAAAACAATAAAAAACACGGCTTGATGAGGTGTAATTATCAAATGCGCTTTATTAATTCAAAATTGTTTCTTATATACTAATTTACATATTGATTTATGTTTGTTAACTAAAGTCGGTTTTGCCTACTTATGCTTAAGTGTGTTTTGTTTCCGTTCTTAAATTGGGTACAAAACAAACTTATGTGGATTTTTGCAAGTTATTAAAAAACAATATTTCACAATTTTAATAATTGTTGAAAAGCAATTTTAAATAAAATAATTATTAGGAAAAATGTCTGTAAATAAATTTGGTAACAATGGGAGACATTATAACACCCCTACCGTTAGCTTGAGGCTCCGACGAAACATATATATAATTAACATATATATAATTATTAAGATAATAATTTATAAAATAATTATTATATCAATACTAAAACTTATAGTTTTTGTTTTCTTATCATGATACAGTATATTGTTTAGGTTTTCTTCATACTTTATTTGTTTAAGATATATTGTTTCTAGCTTCAAATCATTAATAGTTACATTTTCATTACTTCTAATTTTCGTTATAATGTTTGGAAGGATTATTTTATCTTTGATTCTTAAGTTAACATTAGTAAAATTTTTGTTTTTAGTTATTTTATTACAATTCTCAAATTTTATCAAAAAGGTTTCTTTTATTTGTAGTTTATTGTTGTTATTACAGTTATGGTTAACATTTTGTTCATAATTTTTAAATATTAATAATCCTGGAAGTATTTCTGTTACATCTTCGTTTTAAATTCTAAAATATTCTGTATACACTTATTTTCAATTCTAATCAAATTTTTCTCCAAATTATCTTTAAAAATTGATTAATAAATATTCTTGTTATGATCAATAAGTACTGTATATGTTTCTAAAGCTAGTGTATTATTTTTAGGATCTGGAATCGGTTCGAAAGTTATTTTACTAAGTGTGTTCTGTGAATATAATGGTATCTTAAAAATTAATATATTTCCATCATGTAATGCAACGGAAGTTTTTATATTAACGTAACAGTCTATTATAAGGTCCATTTCTTTTGGGGTCAAAATGTCTGTCGGAATAATTCCTAATTTACTTGAAAATACCACTTGTCCTATGTCGTCGATATGATTACGTAAAAGTGCTATATCATTATTAATTTGGTAAATGTGTTGCATGAACAATATTTCGTCCTTTAATGTTGCTATTTTATTTTGAAAAATGTTCTTAAATTGGTTTAAGTATTTTCCCACGTGAATTTGTTGTATGTTGATATGGTCTGTTATATTTTTGATCTGATCCGAAAAGAAGTTATTTATTTGAGTCAAGTTATGTATAGTGTTGGTTAAAAGCCCATTATTTTCATAAAGTTGTTTTAATGAATAATTTATATGTTCCTCGTCTTCGCTATCCATTGTTCCTGTTATAATTTTCAAACCTTTTCCTAACAAATTAACTAGTCCTCGCTTTCTTCTAAATTGTGGGCTTAAGTTAGCAATTTTGGCTTTAAGTATCGCAAAATTTTTGTCAACAGTGTCCAGTAGTGTTTTTGTATCTGTCGTGGTTGTTTTAAGTATCGCTACATTGTCAGCAATTAATCTAAGGGTTTCCTCATACATGGTAACATTAATAATGTGTATTATCTTAGAATATGTTTCTATTGGTCTAATTTCATCCAGTTTGATTGGGATATATCCATTATTGTATGTCAAGTCTTGAATATCTAAGTATTGTGCATTAGTTGTCATGATTAGTGTAAGTATTATGATCCAAGTCGTCATCTGAAAATAAATTATTTTGTAGATATTTTGGTTGGGTTATTTCTGTCTTGATATTTTTTTTGGTTTAACATGGGTTTTGTAATATTTGTGTCCAGTTTTTACAGTTTGTAAGTGGTCGTTATCTATCTTATTTGCGTTAACTTTCCTATATTTTGTGTGGTTCTTATCTCCTTAATATAATTTGTTCCGTCTTCTAATTCTATATCTTTTCTAGATTCATTCAATTTCTGTATATATTTCTCCTTTTTCTGGTTTATTAGGTCGTGAATTTCCTTATATTTGTCTTCATGTATTTTACCATTTAGGAAATCAATCGGCTTAATACCTATAGTGCTGTGTATTGTATTATTGTAGAACCCTATTATCCTTGACATTTTGTCTTCCATAATTTCGTCTTCATTTCTGCTATCGTGTCTTAGTAACCGTATGTGTTCATTAATGGTATTGTGTAGTCGTTCGATATCTGCGTTTGATATGTGATTACTGTTAGAGGTATAATGGATTTCTATGTTTTCGTCCTTTAAGAACTGTTGCATTGGTATAGCCTTGAATCCGAGTTCATTGTCTACTATAATTTTGTTTATTTTTCCGTATGTGTTAATTATTTGTAATAATTTGCATTTGAACTCTGTCCAATTCCTTCCATTTATCTGGAATGCTAGTGCGAATTTAGAAAATTTGTCAATTGCTGTCATAAAAAGTTTCTTCTCTAAAGTGTAAAATACGTCTATGTGTATAATTTCGCGAGGCTTAGATGGGGTTTCCGTAATTTTATATGGTATTTTTGGAGGTTTCCTATCATATTTTTCCAGGTTACATATTTCACAGTTGTTTATGAACTGCGTAATTCTTTCTTTCAAATGCGGGCTGTATATGCGAGTTATCAATTCTTTATATACTGCTTGAATACCTCGGTGGTTTTTATCAAGATGTTCCCTTTTTATTTTCTCCGTAAGTAGTTCCTCTGTAAGGATGAAACATCTTATGATCCTAAAATTATGATTATTTGCGAATAATTCGTCAAACGTTGTTTTGAAAATTGGATAAAACTCTTCTTCAATTAAAATAGCATTTAACTTTGATGGATTAAAATGATTTTTGAGTAATGTAATAGCGGTCTCACTGTCCAGTTCCTTCATATAAATATGTTTTCTTCTATTTCCAAAAATTGTTTTGTTTCTAATCCTTAGTGATCCTGATGTTGCCTTTGTTATAATAACCTGATTTTTAAATATGTTGATTGGTGATGATGTTTCCCTTAGTGTTACATTACTGGATTCTAACGCATTTATGCTCACAGATTCTGGTTCAATCCTAGATAAGGCATCGGCATTTCCATTTTTAGCTCCCTTCTTGTATTTTTTTTCATAGTCAAATTCCGATAATTTTAATCTCCATCTTACATGTTTGGAGTTGGGTTCTTTTATTGAAAAAAGCCAAGTTAACGGCATATGATCTATTTCTATAAGAAATTTGCGTCCGAAAAGATATGGCCTAAAATATTTTGTAGCCCATACAATGGCCAATAATTCTTTTTCTATTGTGCTATAATTTATTTCATGTGTGTTGAGAAAACGACTAGCGAAACATATTGGGTGGTTGTCCTGTGAAAGAATAGCTCCTAGCGCATAGTTACTGGCATCAGTAGTGAGCGTGAATGTTTTTGTAAAGTCAGGATATGCTAGTATTGGGTCATTAATTAGTAAGTTTAAGTTTTAAGGGTATTGAAGCTTTTCTCATATTCAGGGTCATTCAAGTTAAGTTTTGTGTCTTTTTTCAAATATTTCGTCATGGGTTTCGCGATTAATGAATAATCTTTGATAAATTTCCTGTAATAGCCAGTAAGGCCAAGAAATTGTTTAATTTGTTTAGTATTTTTTGGAGTAGGGATATTTTTAACGCACTCAACTTTCTTTGGGTTTGTCTTAATCCCTTCTGGCGTTATTATATGACCTAAGAAATCTGTTTCTTTCTTAAGAAATTCAGATTTATCTAATTGGATTTTCAAGTTTGCATCCTTTCGGTCAAAAATAAGTTTAATAGAATTCATATGCTCCTGCAGTGATGCGCAAAATATGATTATATCGTCAAAGTAAACTAGACAGATTTTATTGATGTATTCTCTAAGAACATTATTCATTAATCTTTGGAATGTTGCTGGGGCTGTCTTCAGTCCAAAAGGCATTCTCAAAAATTTATAATGTCCTCCTTCTACATTGAAGGCAGTTTTATGAATATCCTCTTCATCAATTTCTATTTGATGAAATCCTTTTGCAAGGTCTAAAGTTGTAAAATACTGGCACCTTCCCAGTTTTTCTAGAATTTCATCTATATTAGGTATTGGGTACTTATCATCGATAGTTACCTCATTCAGTTTGCGGTAATCAACGACAAGTCGCCATTTTGTTTTTCCACTTGCATCTGAATTTTTGGGTACAATCCAAATCCTTGAGTTGCTTTTCTACTTCATTCTTATGAATATATGGATACCTGTATGATTTGCTAAATATATGAACGTTGTTTGTCGTCCTGATCTTGTGTTTTATAGCGGATGTAAATGAAAGTCCATCATTTTCTTGGTAGAAAAGATCATGGTACTTATTTATCATTGCTAACAATTGTAATTTTTCTTCAGCATTTAGGTGTTCTACTCGAATCTGATCATTAATAGATCTAAAATCTGACACAAAATTAATTTCCATTTCCAAGGTTTCCGTTTTTGTTATTCCATTTTCATTTAATTCCCTAATATAATTCTCGTCGTCCTTATTATATTGGGTTTCCTGTTCATCTTCGCTTTTAACAAGAAGAGGTAATGTGTTTCCTCCTATATTTATCGTATTTGTCTCATAACAAATTTTAGCTTTCAATGGTCTAAATAAATCGTTTCCTATAAGTCCGTCATAATATTCATGAAATTTAGTTATATAAAATTTCATTGTGTCAATTCCTCTACCGAATTCCTTAAAAATAGGGATTTTTGCTTTTTCATTAATATTTATTTGGTGTTGCAATGTTTTTATAGAGATAGGGTGATTTAGAATTGAATTAGTTGCACCTGTATCTATAATTAGTTTGAGGTGTCCCAATTTAGTTTCCACTTTTATGTGTGGTAGTTCCTTGAGGCAGAAAATCGAAAATTTTCACCTTGAGGATGATTGCGATTAATTGGTGTCTCAATGTTATTTACGTCTATGGGTTCAGGTTTAGGAAAATAGTTGTCACGTTGTATATTTTGTCTGTCCTGTTGTCTGAAAGGAATCCAGTTATTTTGTTGTTGATTTTGTCCATTATGATTAGAGTTCCTATAGTCTCTTTTTTCCCAATTATTTGAGATATTTTGAATATCATTCCGATAGTGATTTCGAGGATTTGGTTGATTATATGAAAAATGTGGTTGCGTGTTTCGATTGTTAAAAATCTTTGTATTATTAGAATTGTTGTTACCAACTTTTCGGTATGTTTGTCGATTTTTATGTCCTATTTTGTTCGGTGGTTTTCCATAGCTGGGAAATATTTCGTTTGTTGATGTGACGTACGCATAGCCAGCTTGGAATAGTATTTCCATTGCTACTTCAAGGGTCTGGGGGTTCCTAAATGTTAGAATTGTACTCATAGGTTCGGAAATCTTTTCCTTAAACACATTTAAGGCAGTTTTCATGTTATTTCTGTCACATTCATTTGCCGCTGGTGCGGAACCGATTGTCATAATTGTTTTATTGTTAAGACTTCTAAGTCTTTGTTTTATTTCATTATAAAATTCTACACTATTAGTTTTGAAGGTTGTACCTTTTAGTTTATCGAACCGTTCCTCAAGTCCACATCTGTCCCCGAAATTATTATGTAGTACCGTCTTTATATCTGTCCATGATTGTACTTGGCAATTGATCTCTATAACTTCTCTTGCCTTTCCAGTAAGTCTGCTTTTAACTATATCTGAGAAATGTAATTGTGAAGGTTCGTCGTAAACAGTAAGTATAGGATAGACCCTATCTATCAAGTTAATAAAGGTTTGTAAATCACGATAATCACCGCTAAATTCCGGAATTTGGTTTAAATATTTTAATGGGTCAATCCTAACTGAAGGTTTTTGATTTTCTTCTGTCATTATGAATAAATTTTTCAAACTTTTCTAAAATGAGTCTCCTATTTACCCTTACTATATTCTTATTGGTCTTCCTGATTTTTTCTTATTCCTTAGATATTTATTCCGTGATTTTATCTCAATAAGTGTTAACTGTCTTAAGAGTCCTCTTAAACTGTCCCTATCTTTTTCATTTACAATGTACAATTCTATGAGAAATTCGATTTCCTTTTCGAATTCTTCTATCACATTCATTTAAATAATTTTCTTATAAGTATTAATTAGATATTTTAATTTCTTCTTAGGAACAAGTCTTACTTTTTAAATGGTGATAAGTTGATCCTCTTGGTTGTCTGTTTATGTTGGTTCCTTCTTTATTCCGTCTATGCAATGTTGTAAGCTGATGGTTGATTTGAGCCTTCCTTCACGATTAAGCTTTCCTTTGGGTTCTAGTTTTTTTTAATATTATTTAATTTCACTTTTCAATTTATGTTAAACTTTATTATTTAATTTCACTTTTCAATTTATGTTAAATGTTAAACCTTTTTCATCTACAAAGTCCTGAGGAATTTTTTTTATTAGTTTTATAATTTTAAGTTCTTTAAATTTTAATTATTTTCAATTCTATTCAATTTTTAGAAGCTTTTTTCAAATTTATAATTATATTTTTACTTTTTTAGTTCTTCAATTTAATTCTTCACTATCTTTTTTGTGTTTTTTTACAGTTAAAAAAAATTATTCCTCCCGGTTGTAGCAGAAAATATTCAGTTTTCTTTTTACAAAGTCCTTGGGATTACAAAATAGTTTTTTTCTTAAATTTCACTTAAAAATTATAGGACATAATTAAAAGTATCCAGCTTTTGAATTAGTCCTTTTTTCGACTACTTTGTCGCTTATCCTGGAGGGTCCCGTAGGAATCGCAGAATATTTTATTTTTTTGTTATTGTTTTCCTTTTCGCCATTAAACGTTTAACGTATATAAGATCTTTTGTACTTATATCTCGAATCCTACCGACTGCGCCAATTAAAAGAACGTAATTTTAAAACAATAAAAAAAAGGCTTGATGAGGTGTAATTATCAAATGCGCTTTATTAATTCAAAATTGTTTCTTATATACTAATTTACATATTGATTTATGTTTGTTAACTAAAGTCGGTTTTGCCTACTAAGCATAAGTGTGTTTTGTTTCCGTTCTTAAATTGGGTACAAAACAAACTTATGTGGATTTTTGCAATTTATTAAAAAACAATAATTTCAAAATTTTAATAATTGTTGAAAAGCAATTTTAAATAAAATAATTATTAGGAAAAATGTCTGTAAATAAATTTGGTAACAAATTTATTTATAAAAATGAAATGTAATGCAAAAAATAAAAAGTTGCAATGTAAGTAGTTATTTATATTATGTTGGCTCGTGTTAGGGGAATAATGGGAGACATTATAACACTTAACCTTAGCAATACGTTGTTGTTCTTAACAGTATACAAGCAAGAGTAAAACAACAACACTTTCGTATTCATTGCTGATAAACATTGACAAGACGTAGATTTTGTTTTTGTTTATCTTAAAAAAAATTGTTTTAAAAAGCACTTGGAAAAAAATTATGTTAGTTTTATATTTCAAACTTACATTATTCTCATATAAAATTATTGTACAATAACTCACAATCTACTCTCATATAATTGAAAACGTTTTAAATACTTTTTTCTATTCATTAAAAAATATATTTGCAAAACAAAAGAGAAAATTATTTTATTTTAACAAAAAATGCAAATTATATTTTTTTGCTGTGTATACTTTGTCTGTTTGGACTCCAAACATACAAAAAAATACACAGCTGCATACAACCAAATACATCTACACACACACGTGTACATCTTTTTCTATATGCAGTGTTGTTGCTTTTATAACAATTTTTTGATGAAATTTTCAGAGGTTGTCTCGGATTTTTGCTCATATCTCCGTTATTTACCGACCGATTTTGCTGATTTTAAATAGCGATCTTCTCGAAAGCATGTCTAATAGAATTATTGAAGATTCGGATCTCGTCGATATCTGGGGTCCTCTAAAAACTGATTTCAACAGACAGACTGACGGACATGACTCCGCTATCTATAAGGATCCAGAATATATATACGTTATAGGGTCGGAACATTATATTATAGAAATTACAAACGGAATGACAAACTTATATATACCCTTCTCACGAAGGTGAAGGGTATAAAAAAATGATCAGCTGATTGATTAACACCACCTTATATGAATTCGCCTTGCTACATACATAAAAAATGTTATGAATTCGCTGCAAAATGAAATGACTTTAAAGTCATTATTGTTTAAATTACTATAATAAAGTTTGTTATTGTTCGTTAAACGGGGAAAAACTTCGTTAAAATTTTGAATTATTTATGTAAAAAATCTGGAAATACCAAGCATCTCGTAAGCAAATATTATTTTATTTAAATAATGGCATAATTAGTATGTATACAAATATGTTATTAAACATATTTTTTTTCTATAAATGTTATCATATTACACAATATTGTTTTATAATTTATATTAAAATTGTATATATAACGTGATTAACTAAAAAAAGCTGTTCCAGAACACTTATTATTAAGAAACACATATAAAGTATTTACCCGGCTAGCGGCAGCTGACTTCTACTTTATGGCTTAATTTTGAAATCTATTATATGTTAACAAATTAAATAATATTGTTTTATATATACACGATGTAGTTAAGAGATTAAATTAAATTTTGCAAATTAATCTTCCGGAATAGAATTTTTCGTTTGAAACAAACATAATTCAATTCAGAATATATTTTCCTCACAAATTTTAATACCTTTATCATTACTTTTTAATAAAATATAAATATTAAAAAAAATTTCATGAAATGAATTCGCCGTACATAACAAGAGATGTCGCTACTTTATTAATATACTTTGGATGTAGGTTTGTTTTTGTTTTTCTGTGACTTTCGTTTAGCCCTCTTATTCAGTTTTATTTTAAGAACGGTTTTATAATTTATATTTTGTGTGCACATTTTGTTGTTTTTGTTTTGTTTTTATAAAAACAAGGCAGAGCGAGAGCAACAGAGTAAGAGTAGCAGAGCGAATGCAGCATTCGTGTGTTGTTATTGGCTAGAGCCAGGATCGGCAGACTTATACTACATTTTGCACTTGTATAAGTGAAAGAGCGAAAAAACAAGAAATGAGAAATCATTATACTCTCATCTCCACAAAAATGCATGTATGGAAAACTGATATTTAGAAATAATATTAATGTAGCACAAAACTAATATTTTTTAATTTAAAAGTAGCAAATATTTTTTGCCCTGTTTTGCACATATTTATTTTAAATATTAAAATATATGTATATAAAAACACAAGTAGGAAAGTATAGTCGGGCATGGCCGACCATATGATACCCTACACCATGAGTATATTTTTACAATTTTTACTTTTATAAAATTTTTATTTTTTGTAAAGATACTGTTGAAAGAAAAATCATTTTAAAAAGTTAATAATTCTAAAAACTACTAAATATGTAGTGTAGATAATAAAAAAACACAACAATAATTCATTAATATACTTTCTTTCATTTTCATTGCAAAAGCAAGAAACGAGCGACAACACAACCTTCTTCTATAACAGCTCAAAAGAGACTGAATTGTGTTTTCTATGCGTGTGAGTAATCTGTGTAAATTTAGTAACGGCCAAAAAACACAGTGTATAGGAGTTGCCGATCGTGGGTTTAGATGCCTTGTGTATTTTGTGTTTTTTTTTCGTTTAGCGTTGTTGTTGTTGTTCTTTTTGTTTAGCTTTTGATGTAATAATAATGTAGTCGGAAAAAAATTTAAAATTTATAAAAGATGTTTAAAATACACTATGGTGAAGGGTATATAAGATTCGGCACAGCCGAATATAGCACTCTTACTTGTTATTTATTATATCTTGTTTATTCAATAATGTAAATGAAATATCTGATAATCCAACAATCCATTCACCATTTAAGTTTAGGGATTGTTTTAATTAATTTGTAAATGTACTCGGAGAGTTTTTATAAATATCCATTGAATCATTACTTAATAAAGTAACATAAATATTATTTTCTTCTACACTTGAAGTCATCTTTAAAGGAAATGATTAATATAGTTGTTTTACAGCAATATATATATATATATATATATATTTAAGTTATCTATTAATATCATTTTGATTAATCCATGAAATATATCCCTTTCCAAAACCTAACCATTTCACAAATAATTTTTTTGCCACGGCGTTTCAACACCTTTTCAAGAAAAAAAATTTTGGGAACTTTGGTTTTTAATAATTCTTCTTCATAAAATCCACCTTTTATTGTATTCCCATTTAGATCAATTATTGATAAATTATGGGATTTGTAATATGAATTTTATTTACTTTAAAAATTTCTGAAGACCAATTTGGTGTATAACCTTTCTCAAAAACATTTTTATATTTGCTTATTCGAACAAAATAATTTATTCTATATTTTCCCTTTTTGAAAAATTTTATGTTGCTGTACACACTCACACTCCTTAAGGGCCCTTCAGACGATCACACTTTACGTACGACAAGTCTAATGGAAAAGTAAAATGAAATTTAAAAATGGCGACATAAACAATGTTAACAATTTTCAAAACAAACTTTGACAACTAATTTTATTTTTCTATAGAAACTATATTTAAAAAAATAGTCAGCTGTTCAAGTGATGCTATTTTATTAATTAACTTTGTTTGTTAGCATTGTTGTTGTTGCTGGAGATGAACTTGCTATTTCAATATCAACATCCTTTTCATTATTGTTGCTGAAGATGTATGTGGCATTTCTTTCAGGTTTGCTTTTAACAACAAAAAAGGGCATTGTTAAGGAGTTCATGGAGGAAGATGATTTACCTAGATATAACATTTTAATTTTATATATTAAGAAATAAATTTTAAATAAAACTAAAGTAATTAAATGAATATTAAAAAATATGTTTTTTATTTTATTGTTCAAATAAGTTAGGTATAATATAATTCAAATGTTGCAGGACCATTTGAGGATTGATGACCTTTGTAAATAATTGTCCACTTTTTATCGGCCATTTTGGTTAAATATGGATCTTCTTTATTTAGAAATTTGGTAATTCTTCTTGGAAGATAAAACCATTTATTATTTTCTAAGTATGCAATTACTTTTGATCCATATTTAGTTTTTTTCCATTCAAAACTTAAGATTTTATAAGGCTGTTCTATCGGAATGTCATCTACTCTTATATACTCTGAAAATTGTTTAAGTATTAATTATTTTACAATATTAATTTATAAACCAGTAACTACTTACGATGATATTAAGTATTCTCTATAGAATTATCAAGATTAATTATACAAATATTATTAGGAATGACTTTTTAATATCAGTTGAGGGAAGAAAACTATTTCTCTATTAACACTAATACAAACAACTTACACTCAAAGAGAGGAAACAAAACAAACCACACAATTTACAAAAAATATAAAACACAAAATTAAATTTTCTCACACAAATTCTAAAAAAAATTATCCCAAAAAATTCATCCCAAAAATTCATCCAAAAAAATTTATCCCAAAAATTCATCCCAAACATTCATCTCATATGCCAGAAGCCCCATAAATATACTACTATTACTTCTTCTTCTGAAGAAAGTGAATTCTTAATTTTTCTGAAAGCTTCTAAGGCCCTATCGTCAAAAGTCACAGGAATTTTAGCTGAATCCCTTTTGGACATTCGTCCCTCCTCACCCCTTTAAAGGACGGTTAGGGGTTTTGCTAATTTCGCGTAATCTTTGATAAAGCGTCTGTAAAACCCTGAAAGTCCTAGGAATGACCTAAGTTCTTTAATTATTTTTGGAGGTGACATTTCCTGTATAGCTTTAACTTTTTCTGGATTTGTTCTTATTCCATTTGTTGATATAATAAAGCCAAAGTATTCAACTTCCTTTTTAAGAAATTCACATTTGTTCAATTGAATTTTCATATTTGCCTTTTGTAAGGTGTCAAAAATTGTCTCTATATTTTTCAGATGAGAGTTTTCATCTTGACCAAAGACTATAATGTCGTCTATATAGACGAAACATATTTTTCCAATATAATCTCTGAGCGGTATTTGGTGGAATCCGCTTTTCAAATCTAATACTGAGAACCAATTATTTTCCCCTAATTGTGCTAAGACTTCGTTGATTTGTGGTATAGGGTATCTATCCGGAATATTTACACTATTTAATTTCCTATAGTCTATGACCATTCTATACTTCTTTTCATTAGAAGCATCCATTTCTTTCGTCCGGGTCTGAAAAAAATGAATTGTATTTTTCACATAATTTCATCAATTTAAATGTCTGTTCGTCTGTGAGATGCTTTGTCCTTATGTTTAAATTATTTATAGTTTCTGATTGTTTTTGTTTTATATGTATTTTTATAGAGTTGTCATAATATTTTGAGAAGTGTAAGTAATTGCGTTTAACTTTTTAGACTATCGTTACCTAAAATGCAATGAAAAGATTTTAATGATGGCAATAAAAAGAATTTGAGATTTTGTGATCGTACACCAAATAAATTAATTAATGAATGAATGTGTGGTGAGAGATTTTAACTTTCCCACCAACGGAGTTTGCTTGGAAAATTAATTCATTGGCTATTGGATTTTTTACTAATTTAGGTTAAATATAATTTTTATTTGACCCTGTGTTAATTAAAAAGTTAAATATTTTACCATCGTTGGCTTTACATTGAAAATAAGGTAACGTTGGGTTGTTTAATCTAAAAAATTAATATCTGAAAATTCAGTGTGTCCGTTTTTATCAGAAGTATTAAAGTGCACACTTTCTTCTGAAATGTTAAAATGTTCGTCTAGATATTCTGTCAAGTCTTGCAGTTTATCGTCTTCTTGTTGAAATTCGTTAGTAAGAGTTTCGTGGTCAGTGTCTGGTATAGTGTCATTTGGAGCTTGTTCGATATGGTTGATTCTTTGTAATTTTCTAGGTTGATTAAATTGTGCAGATTGGGGTAAAGGTCTTACACTTACGAATTTATTATCTGGAAAAGGTCTATTAATGTAATTTACTTTTTTGTTTGGATGGAAGAATCTATTTCCATTGGGACTGGAGGTTTAGGATAATTAGGTCTTGGTAGTGGTAAGTTTTGTTGTGGGTAGGTATAATTTCTATTATAGTTTTGTCCGTATGGGTTTTGTAAATTTTGTCGATATGGAAAATTTTGTCCGTATGCGTTATGCGGTTGATGTCATTGAATAATACGTTGATGAGTGTTATATTAATGTTGATTAGCATGTGGCATAATTGGTATATTGGGTTGGGGAATATGTGATAGTTGTGGATAGTATTGTTGGTTTTGATAGGTGTTGTTAAATTTTCTATGTGGAATGGGAGGCGGAATTTTGTTAGTGCTATTGGCCTGTTGTGTTCTAAATTGTTGGTTGTCTAACTTCAACCATAAGTGTAAAGCTTCATGCAAGTCCTTTGGTTCCCTAATGCCTAGTAATCTGGGTAGATCACCTCTTAACCTCTCACCTCTGACAAAAGTGTCAATTGCTTTATTTCTATAATTTTTGTCAGTAAGTAAATTGCATCTTCGCTCTCTTCTTTAAATAATTTTTAGATTTATATATATATATATATATATATATATATATATATATATATATATATATATATATATATATATATATATATATATATATATATATATATATATATATATATATATATAATATATAATATATTATATATATATATATTATATATATATATATATTATATTATATTATATATTTATATTTAAATAAATATAATAAACTCCACATAGAATTGAAGATTCGCTTTGTATTCGTCTTTTATTGTATATAAATGATTTGGAATTTCTATTTAAAAAACGAAATAAATGGTTTAATTGGTGGTTGACCTGCAGAGCAGTAGAATTCAGCTGGTTTATTTTTAGGAAAGTAAATAGCAACCCAGTGTTGTCCAGGCTTGTAAGATGGATCAGTATTATCAATATAAAATTATGGTTTTGTAACAGTTTTGGGTAATTTATTACTAGCGAAAACTCCTTTAAATTTGTTTTGAGTTATAATATTTGAATTTAAAGTGTATAAAATATTTGTTGAACTCATAGCGATTGAATAATACTACGAGATTTGTCATTAACAACTAAATTAAATCTTTGCAAGTTAAAATGTTGAAAGTTAAATTGATTTTCTTTTTTATCTCCACTATATGCTTCGTTAGAAACCATACCAAAAATTAAAAAATTGGTAATTGCCCAAGTATAATATTATCCAGAGATAATGAATGGTTTCCAGGATGAATAGTGAATGTCTTCATTTCTACACTTTTATATGGGTAAATTGCATTTTTTGATTGTAATACATTATGATGTGCCATTAATATATTATTATTATTAATAGCAAGGTGATTTATGTATAAGTTCGCTTGGTGCATTATTATTTGACATTCATTTTTATCTCCAGCTTCTAAAATATATTTTATTTTTTCCCATCTTTGAATAATTTCTTTCTTCTGTCTAATCCAGGATTTTCTTTTTCAATTAATGAATTGATTTTATTCATATCTGTAGCCCATCCAGATGTTTCGAGATGTGTAGATCTTGCATCATTTCCATAATTTAGTAGTGTTTCCATATAAGCTCTATAGTGATAATTGTTGTCAGGTTGGGATACATTTTTATTGTTAAGATGAACTATACAATTTCTAAATAAGGAGTATAGTAAGTTATTAACAACACCTCCATTACCATTAAATTCAACCACTAATCTCAGGTAAATACTATTAAGATCTCTATATGTTTCACCATATCCTAATGAAACAAACTCAATAGTACTAGAGTTATCCAATGAATCGATTGGATTGTAACATATATCTTCTATTTTGATGACACTCGTTTGAATTGGGGGAAATTCAAATAAATCCAATTAACTTTTCATACATTCTATAAATCCAAGTTTCCAAAAATATCTTTAAAGTTATTTCTTCTACAACGCTTTGATTTATTCTGAGGATTTTGTTTTAAACGTTTAAGTTTTATATGTTTCCCTTTGCCTTTTTGCAATGTTTTATATTTTCTCCATAGTAGCCTCCTTAATATCATTTATAACATTTCTTCCTTGATTTAATAAGATTTCTTTTACATATGTCAACATACCCCTTCCAATATCTAATGATTTATTTTTTAAAATATTCAACCCTGTTTTTATGAAAGGTTTTAGATGTGAGAATAATGCAGAAAAAAGAGATCCAATACCACGTCCATATTGCACAATTCTTGGTGTATGGTATATTTCACCAATATTTTGCACATTATTTCCAGATTGATTAATGTAGTAATTTGTATACAACACATCCATGGTTATAATAATAATGACTTATTTTTTTAAGTATATAGTCATTATATATTTTCTTGAAGTGTAAAGTACAATAAACTGGAATGTAATTCTCTAAAGCAATATATTTTCCTTCGTCATTTCGAATCATTATAGATATATCATTAATGTTAAAAGTTTTAATAGGATAATAATCTATTCTATCAAAATGAATGTAATTTTTCAATGCTGATGTAGAAAATATTTTCAAACATTTATTTTGTTTACTTCCTACATATGGAGGTTTAATTATATCTGTATAAGTAAATATTATTTCGTTTATATTTAGTGACTCCGCTTTATTAAAATGAGAAATATTATTGGAGAATTTATTTAAAGATTTTTCCAAAATAAAATGAGATGATGATAAAATGGAATCTTCTGCATTATTTTCTGATTAGTTTGTAATAATTTGAGCACGGCGTTCTTCATTTGTTTCAATTATATCTTTGTTGTCTTTTTCTTTTAATGATATATTACTTTGTGGAGTAATACTATTTAATTTTTTTGAAAGAAAATTGGTAATATTAATATTGCTTTCTTTGGGCTGATTTGATGTATCCATAAGTTCAGTATTAGTACTCAATTTTGATATTTTTGCTACTTCATGTTTTGATGACTTGCCTAAATTTGAAATATTTCGCTTTTTACGTTTTATAATATTTTTATACCCTTCACCTTCGTGAGAAGGGTATATATAAGTTGTCATTCCGTTTGTAATTTCTATAATATTATTTTCCGACCCTATAAAGTATATATATTCTGGATCCTTATAGATAGCGGAGTCGATTAAGCCATGTCCGTCTGTCTGTCTGTCCGTCAGTCTGTTTGTCTGTTGAAATCAGTTTTTAGAGGACCCCAGATATCGGCGAGATCCGAATCTTCAATAATTCTATTAGACATGCTTTCTAGAAGTTCGCTATTTAAAATCAGCAAAATTGGTCGGTAAATAACGGAGATATGAGCAAAAATCCGAGACAACCTCTGAAAATTTCATCAAAAAATTGTTATAAAAGCAACAATAACACTGTATATAGAAAAAGATGTACACGTGTGTGTGTAGATGTATTTGGTTTTATTCAGCTGTGTATTTTCTACTAAAATACACAGCAAAAAAATATGATTTGCATTTTTTATTAAAATAAAATAATTTTCCCTTTTGTTTTGCAAATATATTTTTTAATGAATAGAAAAAAGTATTTAAAACGTTTTCAATTATATGAGAGTAGATTGTGAGTTATTGTACAATAATTTTTATGCGAATAATGTAAGTTTGAAATTTAAAACTAACACAAATTTTTTCCAAGTGCTTTTTAAAACAATTTTTTTACGATAAACAAAAAACAAAATCTACGTCTCGTCAATGTTTACCAGCAATGAATACGAAAGTGTTGTTGTTTTACTCTTGGTTGTATACTGTTAAGAACAACAACAAGGTATTGCTAGTATTAAGCGCATATAAGTGTATAGAAAACACAATGTCTATAGCTAAGCGCATTTACAAAAACAAAAGAGTACCAAGCGCATAGGGCTTGGGCACTCTTGGTTTGGATGCTGTTGGCGTCATTGCGTTGTTATTTTTGTTTTTCTGTGTTTTCCGTTATGTATGTTTAGATGTCTGTTGGTTTAGATCCAGGATCGGCAGACATATACTACTACATTTTGCACTTGTATAAGTGAAAGAGCGGCCTGTACCTTGCGCACAAGGTTTACATGGACAGCCAGCCAGCCGGACAGACGGACGGACGGACATGTCTTAATCGACTCAAAAAATGATTCTGAATCGATCGGTGGGTATTGGACCAATATTTTTGTATGTTACAAACATCAGCACAAACGTATAATACCCTCCCCACTATAGTGGTGTAGGGTATAACAATTTTGAGATTTTAACTATATTTGTAATTAAATATATACATATTAAAGGTAAAAATTAAACAAAAGTACATTAAGTTTTGGTTAATTATTATAATTTGCAAATTATGTTGAAAGAAAAAACATTTTAAAAAGTTAATAATTCTAAAAACTACTAAATATGTAGTGTAGATACTAAAAAAACACAACAATAATTAGTATTATTCATCCCTTCATTAATATACTTTCTTTCATTTTCATTGCAAAAGCAAGAAACGAGCGACGACACAACCTTCTTCTATGACAGCTCAAATGAGACTGAATTGTGTTTTCTATGCGTGTGAGTCAGTTTTGCCAGAACTTCCATAAAATGAAGTGCAAAATGACTGTCAAAAAAGTGCAAATTCAGAGAAAAATGCTATATTCATATCAAGTTTTTAAAAGTACATTAAGCCATGTCTACCCGTCTGTGCGGCTGGCTGTCCACGTATAATGTACAGGTCGCAATTTTTTGCATAATTCAACTTGATGTTTTATATGAAAAATGCAAAAGACTATTTCAAATTGATCCATGATTAGACCCTGCCTATAAAATATCCCTTTACAAAATCAATAAGGGGTAATTTCAAAAAAATTCGAAAAAAGTAGGATTTTGAACATGACCCTCTCCGATTTCGATTAAATTTGGTACACACATTCTTCATGTAAATACGGAATTTAAAGTTCTCCAAAATTTTCAAATTCGTTACGGTCCAGATTTTATCGATGTTTAAAGTTCATATTTTTTTGGATTTTTTTCTACAAGCATTAAATGTAACATCGTGTATTTACTAAACTGTTTATCCGATTTTAATCGTTTTAGTTCCCAATTAAAGCCTATGTCTTGTAGTTTCATAATATTCAAGATATTTAAAAATTGGATTATTTTATTAAAATTTGATTTACTTGAGATTCCCTCATTGTCCCATTCTGTTTTATTGAAAACATTAAAAGCAATTTTGAACATTAATTAAATCTAAACTAAAGAAAATATAAGATGCATTTTTGAGATATCCTTGACTAAGACGTTGTTTGATGTCTTGATTCATACCTTAAAACAGAAATATTTTAGAAAATATACGATGTCAAATTTAATATTGTTGAAAAAAATCTTAAAATATTTAACTTTGAACCTTAATAAAATCTAAACTGTAATAAATTTGGAAATTTTGGTGAACTTTAAAATTCGTATTGATACAAACAATGTTTGTACCAAGTTTTATCAAATTCGGAAAGGGTAAGGTTCAAAACCTGTTCGAAAACTGTTTAATGCCCCTACGAATAAGCATATACATATGTAGTATATACATATACAGTGGTTGACAAAACAATGGAAACTTTTTTAAATATATAAGAAATGGTTGAAATTCTAAACTAAATATTGATATACATATTATTAAAAACTATTATTAATTTTTATTAATATACATATATTTACCAAAATTAACAAAAAACAAAAACATAATTAATTAAATTCAGAAAAAAGAAAACCAAATATCTGTTATTTATTATTATGGTACTGACAAAACATTGGAAACTTTTACGGAAGAAGACTCTTACTAAAAAAATATTTAAAATAACGGCATAAAAAGCATCGTTGTTTACTATTATTTCAAATTTTTTGTCATTTTGATAATTTTTTTTTAAATTTTCTTGCAAAACTAATTTTTTATGTCATTATTTAAAATTTCTAGATTTCCGGTTAAAAAGCAAAATAAGAAACGATTTTAATACCCCTTTTAATATTTTGCATAATATTTGTTGATCTCTGATTAATATTTAATAAATAAATCAACACTTTCAAAAATATTAAAAAATTTGATAAGAAATATTCAGGGAAAATTCAACATATGGGTTGAAGACCTCCTAAAACTGCTCTAATACAGGATAATTTAATGACAATAGAATTGGAAGAATTCCAAAAAAGTACTCTTCTAAGATAGTTATTAATAAAATGTTCGAAAAAGGTACTCCTATTTTTAATCAAATGGAAAATTAGACTGGCCTTGGTTGTAGACGCCCTGCGGGAAAACATCTTAGTTTTAGAAAGAATCATTCTATTTGTCTATTCATTGCCAAATATAACATAAACAGGTCGAATTAATATGAAAACAAGTAAGAGTGCTATATTCGGCTGTGCCGAATCTTATATACCCTTCACCATAGTGTATTTTAAACATCTTTTATAAATTTTAAATTTTTTCCCGACTACATTATTATTACATCAAAAGCTAAACTAAAAGAACAACAACAACAACGCTAAACGAAATAAAACACAAAATAGACAAGGCATCTAAACCAACAGACATCTAAACATACATAACGAAAAACACAGAAAAACAAAAATAACCAAGGGTGCCCAAGCCCTATGCGCTTGGTACTCTTTTGTTTTTGTAAATGCGCTTAGCTATAGG
Organism: Lucilia cuprina; assembly: GCF_022045245.1. Lineage (NCBI taxonomy): Eukaryota > Metazoa > Arthropoda > Insecta > Diptera > Calliphoridae > Lucilia > Lucilia cuprina. Next base: position 15,413,858 of record NC_060949.1, on the reverse strand, counting down.
CAGTGTGTTTTCTATACACTTACTTATATGCGCTTAACCTTAGCAATACGTTGTTGTTGTTCTTAACAGTATACAAGCAAGAGTAAAACAACAACACTTTCGTATTCATTGCTGGTAAACATTGACGAGACGTAGATTTTGTTCTTGTTTATCGTAAAAAAAATTGTTTTAAAAAGCACTTGGAAAAAATTTATGTTAGTTTTAAATTTCAAACATACATTATTCGCATATAAAATTATTGTACAATAACTCACAATCTACTCTCATATAATTGAAAACGTTTTAAATACTTTTTTTTCTATTCATTAAAAAAATTTATTTGCAAAACAAAAGGGAAAATTATTTTATTTTAACAAAAAATCAAATCATATTTTTTTGCTGTGTATACTTTGTATGTTTGGATTCCAAACATACAAAAAAATACACAGCTAAATAAAACCAAATAAATCTACACACACACACACGTGTACATCTTTTTCTATATGCAGTGTTGTTGCTTTTATTACAATTTTTTGATGAAATTTTCAGAGGTTGTCTCGGATTTTTGCTCATATCTCCGTTATTTACCGACCGATTTTGCTGGTTTTAAATAGCGATCTTCTCGAAAGCATGTCTAATAGAATTATTGAAGATTCGGATCTCGCCGATATCTGGGGTCCTCTAAAAACTTATTTCAACAGACAGACAGACGGACGGACATGGCTTAATCGACTCCGCTATCTATAAGGATCCAGAATATATATACTTTATAGGGTCGGAAAATTATATTAAAGAAATTACAAACGGAATGACAAACTTATATATACCCTTCTCACGAAGGTGAAGTGTATAAAAATATCCTTTGAATGGACGTGTCCAAATTTAGTTAGAACATTTAGTTTTAGGACATTTGTGAGGTGGCCAAAGGGGAAAGATACATCTCCAATGTCGTGCAGCAATACAAAGTAAAATATACAGAACTATATTCTGAGTTTCTGACCAATTTTGTTAAGATAATACCAAAATTTCCATTGTTTTGTCAGTAACAGAAAACTAAATACTTTAATTTTGTTTTATTTTTTTAAAACTGAATTAATTATATTCATGAAATGCTACTAATTTGGGTACATAAGGATATATACAAATAAAATTCTAAAAAAAAAATTCATTAAAATTTTTTAGTTTTGAGTCCTCTTGTGAAAATTTAGAAAAAGTTTACATTGTTTTGTCACACACTGTATATAAAACAACTAATAACACTAGGAAACAACGATTTTGTTTAGGATATAAAACCTATATGATTTTCTTTATTTAGGACGTCTAAGACTAAAAAAAGTATTTAAATAATCTAGAATGTCAAATCTTTTAATTATTCGTTAAGAAAAAAATGCTAAAAAAGTGTTCGGAAGAAAAAATTTAATACTTATAGTTTTAGTTTTTTTATATAAACAATTTTGTGGGTCTTATTCACAACAGCAGATGTATTCTTATCGCAGAAATATTGAATATTCAGTTGAAATAATCTTGGTCAGGTTTATTACTCATACTTCAAAGAGCTTTTATGAAACAATATAAATGTTGATGTAACAAATGAATTATGAGGGTTATATTCAAATACGCAAGTTTGTAATTCTGGAATAAATTATGAATAATATTGTACTATTGGTGTGTTGTTTTATTGGTTTGGATCAGGGTAGGTAAAAATATCGCTCGCGATCGCTATTTAATTTATATCGCTCGTTTTAAAATTCAAAATCGCGAGTTTTATTTTTGAACACGCGAGCACAATTTTAATTAGAGTTTTATGTGTTTTGTATTCGCTTCGTAAGCGATATTTGCATGTTTTTGTTTTTTCAACTCGCTTACGAGCGAGTGGAAAACGAATTGAATTCGAGTTAAATTCGAGCCAAAAATCAGTAAAATGTGTGTGCGAGAAACAGGTTCTGTTGTGGTAGTAAAAAAGAACCAATAATATGGGAAATAATTATGTATGTGTGATTGTGTAGCCGTAGGTTTTATGACGGTCTGACAAAGCAAAAGAGGGAAAGTATAAGAAATATATTTTCTACCTTTTTGTTTAAATGTGTATGTTTTTTATCTGTAGTTATGTATGTACATATGTATTTTGATAGACATGCAAGTGATCTTTAAAAAATTTTTTTATTTATTATTTATTCTCTAAATGCGAAAGAACATTTGCTTTCTTACAAACATATTGAAAACAACAAATAAATTTAAAATGTTGTTTTTGTTTTCAATATATTTATAAGAAAGAAAATGTTGTTTCGGTATTGTGAAATAGGCAGTTAGATTATTGATTGTGAATCAAATGGTTTGGAAAATTTTATTATGAAGATAATAAAACACGTGTTGAATGATGTATGTATGTATGTATGTATGTATGTATGTATGTATGTATGTGTGTATGTATGTATGTATGTATGTATGTATGTATGTATGTATGTATGTATGTATGTACGAAGTGTCTACTACTTTGCAGCAAATAATGTACGTACACACATATGTATTCGCGTACATAATTTTAATGGGAAACTTATTTGGTTATGTCATATTTATATATAAATTGATTATGCCTTATAAATTTTAATTTATTCCATTTACAAAATTATAAAACTCGCGATTAAATAATGTACGTACATACATATGTATTCGCGTACATAATTTTAATGGGAAACTTATTTGGTTATGTCATATTTATATATAAATTGATTATGCCTTATAAATTTTAATTTATTCCATTTACAAAATTATAAAACTCGCGATTAACTCGTTTTGACTCGAATTGCGAGCGAGTTCTATTTTACGCTCTTTAAATTTTCAACTCTTATCACGAGTTTACAAATTAAACTCGCGAGTCGAATAGATTTATTCGCCGGAAAATGAATTATTTAAATCGCTCGAATTAAACTCGCTCGCGAGCGAATTGAATTCGATCGCTATCTGTACCCTGGTTTGGATAAACAATAACAAACAGAAAATGAAATAAATCAAGCGGCCAGATTGCCAGCGGCGCTGGTATGCCCGCATATTGCGCGGCTAAAGCTCGCCGGGTGGGGTGGTTCTTGCCGGTAACCTGTACCATTAACACACACTAACACAAAATTCATACCAGCATTTGGGGTATTATTAGATAAATGGGCCAAAAGCAGTCGTGCATCTCCCCACGGTCATACCTATACACAATACGGCCCTCCCTCTCGAGGGTTCATCCTCGCCTTGACGTCCACTTCCTCGACGTCCCTGATCTTCCCTGCAAACTTTTAGTCACCCTACTTACCGCCGATTATTAGAAATTTACCACATCATATTACTGATAAAATTTTTAAAATTTCATTTGAACATTATAAAAAACTTGTTTATTAACAAAAAAATTTAACAAAAGTAATGTTCTATTTATAAGTTTAAAGTTTTTAGCAAGTTTTAGTTTTAGAGCAAAATTTAGTTTTAAGTTTTTAATCAAATTTATATTTTAGCCAAATTTAACTTAAAGTTTTAACAATTAGTTTTTTAGATATTAACCAAAATTTTTAATTTTAAGTACAAAAAAAATTTAGTTAAAATTTTAACAAAATTTAGTTTTAACCCTTTTATTTTTAGGTCCCTCAACATTGATTACTGGCTTGCTGCTGTGAGTGACAGGATTCTTGAGAGCTGATTGGTTGCAGGAATGGGTTTTCGGTCCGTCCGTATTTAAGCCCGTTAGAGTTTTCATGGTAAGTAAAAAAAATATTTTGGAAAAACCTTTTAAATAATTTTAAGGACCACTATTTAGCAAATATATGTATATATTTCTAGGCAAACTTATCGCGTTTTTTCTTAATTAATATCTGGCCTGAGCTCAAACCTAATCGCGCACGTTTGGCTTAATCACAAACGGGATGACGACGAATATATATCTTTATATTATATATCTTTTTCTATATTTTATCTTCTAGGAAATTATTTAAAAGTAGTATTAAGAAGTCCTGTTCGTTTGGTCGTTCGGGTGAATGGTAAGTACTAAGGTCGAAAACCTGATACCTGAGCACCACAGGATTGCTGGTGCTGGTCTGCCAAAAGAGTCCCACGATGGATGGAGCTGGCGATGGAGTGGCTTGTTTGCTGTTGGCTTAGTTTCAAATTTCTGTATTTTAAGTTTAATTTCCTTTAGTTTTAAGTTCAACTTTATTTAGTTTAAAATTTTAAACTTTAAAATTTTTAAGTATATTAAATAAAATAAAAATTATTTAATTTAAATTGAAATTGGGTTCGTTTCCTTTAAGTTGACAGCCACGGGCTCTACCTTCTTCTTGGACAGGGAAAAATGAAAAAGGCCGACATCTTACCTTTTTGGTAACGAGAAACCTCGGTTACCAATATGGTTCCCATCAATTGAAACCATTTCAGCCATTTGTCCAAACCGTATAGTTTTTTACATTATAGTTTTGTTTTTGTTTACATTTTCCAGCTGTCAGATAGTTTGTACAGTCGCGTTGCCAACTTCTCTTTTCGTCTTCTTCTTTTTAAATTTTGCCCTTCTACAGGGTGCACACGACAAACCGTACCATTCTGTAATCCATTTATAGATACAGAATGGGGTGGAATGAATTTCCCTAATTTTAAAAATTTTCTGTGATTTTGGGCATTTTTTTATTCCCAACAAAAAATTAGCAATATGGCAACCCTTATTCCATTCACAAACAAAAGTGCGACTCTGTACCGCCGTTAAAACAGGTCGGGCGGCGACTTACTCTGAATTTATTATGTGACTAGAGTTAGCTATTGGGTATGTGCGGGTGTAACTTCTGGATTTGGACATATATAAGGTAAGTGAAACTGAATTTAAAGTGCTTAAAATTAAAAAAAGTGTTTTGGCGTAAATAAAAGTGCTGTTAGGAATTTTTGGACAAAAAAAAATTTTTTAAAACACAGTGAGTGCAGAAAGTGGGCGGACGGAAAAAAATGTAAAAAAGAACGTGAAAACAAAAAGAAAATTATAAAAATTGAAAAAAATGTTGCCGGTATGCAATAAAAATTTAAAAATTATTTTCCAGAAATTACAGTGCGGTACAAATGTAAAATGTAAAACAAAATTAAAGTGAAAAATTAAAGAAAAAAGAGAAATTAAATGAAACTATTGTGTAAAACGGATTTGTATCTGTGAATAAAAAAATAAAAATGGAATCTACAGTGTGCGACAAAAGTGAAATAAAAAAAATTAAAAGTGAAAATAAAATTAAACTATTGTGCAAATGAATTGTTGACGTCGAATAAAAAAATAAAAAAAACTAAAAACGGAATTTACAGTGACGATTAAAAGTGTGTGGTGTTTTTAAAATAAATATAATAGTGAATAAAAATGAAAGTGAAACTGAAAACTAAAGTGATGGAAAATTAAGCTGGTGTAAAACAAAAATAAAAGAATACAGTGAAAAACAAAAGTGTTGTGACACAATAAAAAAAATTATTCTATGGTGTTAAGTGAATATTTTGACCGTGTGTGTGGAGTAACTGTGTGGTGTAAAATAAAACTAATTTTGGAAAATACAGTGGCGGATAAAAGTGTGAGTTTTTGAAACAAAACAAAGAAATGAAACTATTGAACTGGGCTATGGTGTTGTTAATTAATTGAAACTTAAAATTTTTTTACAGTAGTGTGCAAAATTTCAGTGAAAGTGAAAAAAAATTAATATTTAGGAAATTAAAGGAAAGTATTAAGGCGAGTAAAAAAACTGGTTTATAAAAATGTAAAGAAACTATTGTGGAAAAAAGTGAATTAAATAACGAAAACGGGTTTTCGCAAAAAGTGTGCTGTGAATAAATGCGTAGAAGAAAACTAAAATTCTCAAAATAAAAGTGAAAAATAATAAAAAATTGGAAATGTTTAAAAATAAAGTATTAATTCAGTTTTTTTTCTTTGTAATTCATATGTTTTTTTAATATATTTTTCATATTTTTTCTATATTTTTAATATATTTTTTTGTGTTTTATTTATATAATTTTACTAATTATGTGAATTCTCTATACTGTTAGATTAAACTTCTAGAGTATATTGAACTTCAAACTGGCCTCTGACTTCGTTTAGGATTCGTAAGTATAAAAATAAAAGAAAATAAAATAATGTTACTTATTCTCCACTGTAACACAAGGACTAAGTCCACCAAAGCTCGTAGAGTAAACTATAGAGACTTTGGCGGGAAATACCCCTTGTAACTACCTTAAACAAAAACTAAATTAGTGCTTCCACTTTCTTTACAGAACACTAATCCGACACCTCTTATTAGAGAGAGTTCGGTGGAAAAGCAAGGACCAAAACCACCAAAGGTTTCGGGCTGAAGCCTTAGATCTTTGGCGAGAAGTGCCCCTTGACATTTTCATTTAAAACTTAAATTCTACACTAATAGAAATGAGAGTGTTAGGTTATAAAATTTTCTAAAAGAGAATCCTAATAAACATTTTTCTGATACAATTCATAAATATTCTTTTAGAAAATTTTATTGCTAACTTTAAAATAATAAAAACTAAAGTTTCGTTTCCCAACAGGTTATTAAGACTTTAAGTGTCCCTGAGAAGGACGAATTGAAGGGAAGAAAACACCAATTAGAAGCCAAATTCAGTGGAATTCATGGGAATTGGCAAGTATTTGTAATGAAATTTTTAAAACTTAAATTTATTACTATTTGAAACCCTTCTAAAGTCCTTAGAACTTTTTCCAGGTTGCAACAACAAGAACAACAACAGTATAGTTACTGATTATATTCTGGACGAAACTGAAGATTCTCTACTACCAATCATATCTCAGCCGGTGACAATCTGCTTACGAAATGATCAATTACATGTTGGTCTTCCAATATGTGTTGTCCCAATTGTTTCCTTTGGTATCGGCTCGCTGTAAGATCGGACTCAGAATTGCGTCATTGCCCTAGGTGACTAATAACCCTTACGCCATGAATGGCACGGTTCCGGAAGGCTTTGATGGGGTTGCACCTTCTAATAGGGTAATGACCGGTTACACATGTAATCAGCTAAGAAACGTTGGCCTTAAGTCGATCCAAACAAATAATTACTCA
>NC_060949.1:15295507-15406709 GCF_022045245.1 Lucilia cuprina | reverse complement strand
GGTATACATATGTATAAGTTATATGAATACCTATAAAAATAATATTTATAAAAAACATCATATATGTATGTACATTAGAGTGCTCCGAGCTTGTATGAAGGAAAAAAAATTTATCCTACAGGCCAGACCCCCTCCCCCCCTAGAATTGTTCTATGGGTTATAAAAATAAGTCGTGCAAAAAATTAGGTCAATAGGATTACATTATCGTGTCTCAGAGCACTTGAATTAGAAATGTGATAAAAAAATAAACATATTTTTGAAAATATTCTAATAAAACAATTGTATTACTTAAAATATATCTGTAGTTACTTGAATATGAGTTTTTGTCCTTATAGAATAATGCAAACCTGTTCTCAGCTATGGTCGAAAAATATTGATATTTTTAACAGTCGTTTCAAAATTAAAATTTTAGTTCTTTTGATACTTCGTTAAACAAATTTCAATATTTTTGGGAGAACTCATAGGGATTTATGGACAACAGATTAGGGAATAAAACAATAAAAATTAGGTCAATATCTCTTATAGTTTACCTGTACCTGCAATTTGAATTCAGCGGATTTCGAGAAAAACGCATTTTTATATAATATTTTGCAAAATTAGCCTTTTTATTATATTGGTGTGTATTTTAAATGGAACCTTTTGTAAATTTATTAGTCCACATATTTCTAAATAAAAATCAAGAGTTTCATGCAATTTGGACGCCATTAACCCATAAACTTTAAAGGTCAAAGGTGAAATTTTGTAATATTTGCAATTTTTGATGGAAACTAGTCGAAATTGTTTCTATTTTTAGTTAGATTATTATTATTATTTTATTAGAATATTTTCAAAAAATTATTTATTTTTTATCACATTTCAAATTCAAGAGCTCTGAGACACGATAATGGCCTGGGGAATTTTTAATAACTTTTACATTTTTCAACCAATTTTTGTATTTTTTTAATTTTTTGTAACGCTAATTCTGTGTACATTACGATTCTTTGACAATAAAATACAAAACAAATTATTTAATGACAAAACTTTTGTGAAAACTGAAAAAATGCATATTTTCCCCTTGTAAATGCATCTTCAAACTTCAGAGCCGTTGCGGCACCAGTTAACGTAGTCCTATTTTTTTCTGGTGTGTAAGTCTATTTTTTATAACCTTTAAATTCATTTTTGCACCAAATGCTCTTTTCACAGAAGCCTGTGTTGATGGAACATCTAGCATATCTCCCATTTCAGGATCATATAAATTCTTCGTTTTCCAATATTCCAAAATATTTGTGTCGAAGGGAACTCTTTCCAATTTTTGTTTTGTTGTCTTATTCGCCTTGTAATTAGTAATTTCATTTTTGTCCATGTCCATCAATGTACATATAAAAAAAATACAAATTTACATGAAGAGGTGAAGATTTCCTTTTTAACTTGTCGTGTGCACCCTGTAGTAGAGCTACCTAATTAAAGAAGAAGCACACAAAACAGGTGGCAACAGTAAGAAAAGGGGAATTTTTTTGTATTTGAAAAGAAGAAGAAATGAAAACAAAAACAAATAGCTTTAGAGAAAATTTTAAATAGGCAAACAAATTGCTGAACAAATTGTTAAAGCTAGGGGGCCATGTTGGTAACCGAGGTTTCTTGGTACCAAAAAGGGAAAATGTCGTTCCTTTTTGATTTTTGCTCGGAGAGAAGAAGAAGCTGGAGTCTGTGGTCATCATAAAAAACTAAATTTTTATTTTTTTTATAAATTAAATAAAGTTTATTAAAAATGAAGGAAATTTTTCAAAAACTTAAAGCTAAACTTAATGCTAAACTTAAAGCTACACTTAAAGCTAAATCTTAAAATATAAGAATAAAAGCAAATGAAAAACAAACACGCATTTGCACACGTGCAAAAGGGTAAATGTGTAACAAAACCACAAGCAAATTCTTAGAAATTTAAAGGAACAAATAAACATAAACATATGTATACATGTATGTATGTATGTATGTATGTATACATACATACATACATACATACATACATACATACATACATACATACATACATACATACATACTAACATACATACATACATACATACATACATACATACATACATACATACATACATACAACGCGAGCGATATTCTTACCTACTCTGAAATAAAGAAACATCAACTCTCTTTGTTGAATACTGTCAAGCAATTAAATTAATTTTTTTATTTATTACGCTCTTGTTGACAAATTATTTATTTATTACGCTCTTGTTGACAAATTTGTCTACGATAGTGTTGTGTATATGTCAATGGTGGTAAAATTCATCATAAACAAGTTTATAAGAACACAAATATCTGTACCAAATTTAATAAGGATGGATTCTAAATTGACCCTATCCCACATGTAGAGTCCACTTTCGAAAACGAAGTTACGACATTCAACAGGCTAAAATGCAAGTATTGTGAAGAAAATCAATACAAACAAGTTTAATAGGATCCAAAATCTCATTATAACGTTTTGTAAGGATGGGTTCATAATGCGCTTTCTGATCTCTTATTTATAGCAAAAAATGTTATGTTAAGAATATATCAATCTTTCGTAGATCACTGTCATTAAAACGTGTAATATTTATAAATATAATTTTTTTGGCTCCTTTTCTTAGAAAGCGTACAAAAAATATAAAAATCTTATTTCAAGAAAATCGGTTCAGCCGTTCACACATATAGAGTTCTCATTTAAGCTAAAGTTACAAAAGTAAGTAAAAAAGATCATATCAATATATATTTGGTTTAATGATATAACAAAATTTATGAAAATTTTGCTTGTATTAATATGATTTCTTTTTAATAATATATTTTTTACACAATAACTTCGAAAAAATCTACTTTTAGTTCCGAAATCTTGAAATTTGGGCCGATTGGCTCCGAAATTAATTAGTAGAACAGTTTTTTCTCATTTCTACGATTTTTTCGGGATTTTGGATCAGGTGATTATTGAACCCTCCAAATGATGCATTGGAAATATAATTTTTAACATTTGAAAAGAAATCAATCGAAATTAATGTTATATGCATGGATTTGACCATTTTAAACACAGTACGTTCTTAAAACCCCGAAATTTAACTGCGATATCTTAAGACTTACAACATAAACTTTAAATTTTGGATAATTCCATATATTTTCTTTAATTTAAACAGGTTTCCAAGTACTCCGATTTCCAAAGCGTACAATAATGCTACCAATCATATTTTGATATACTCGATACAATAACCATGTTTTATGGATCGGACATTTTATTTGTTCTAGCAAAAAATTAAGATATATCCGTGTTCAAAATAGTTCAATTCGTATTCATACAACCAATTGAGCCTGATTTAATATAAAAATCTTACTATTTTGGACAATAATCAATTTCAGAACCGATATGTAGTGTAAGTTATTGACATGGTCACTATTTGACGATTATTGGTAGTATTTAGGAGGGTGTAATGGATGATTGGAACCAAAAAACTTGTTTTAATTAATGGATACTAGTACAAATATTATTAATATCGCATTTTAAGATATATGTATGTATGTATGTATGTATGTATGTATGTATGTATGTATGTATGTATGTATGTATGTATGTATGTATGTATGTATGTATGTATGCACAGTGGGGCAGAATGGAAATATTTTGGAAGTAAATCTGGAATTTCTAAACGGCTGATCCGATCGGGATAAAATTTGGCGTGAGCGTAGCCAAGGAGTATTCGAGTTTAAGTTTTGAAGATGAACCCCGCAGATGCCCCAGGGACGGAGCTGTGGCGGCTCAAAGTAGGGTACCTACGACATGTAAAATTTTTAAACTCGTGCCATTTATTTGTTTTTCACCCAAATACAAAGATTTTTATATTTCCTGAAAGCGCTCGACGAGATCTTGAACATGCTTGGACATACTACTTATCTCTTATAATATCCGATTTATAGGCATTTAAAAATTTAGTGATACAAAATTTACCATACCTTAGTCCGCCTTTTTTGAATACCGGGCGCGTAATTTTGGACCAATTTATTCTTGTTAGTTAGACAACAAAATTTCCAATAATATACAAAAAATTTCAGATCAATATCATTTACAGATCCAAAAATATACTTTTTTTAATTTAAGAATTCGAAAAATTTTAGATTTTTGCCGTTTTTTGCCCAAAATGTGTCTTAACTCTTTTATTAATAAAATTAAATTTTCTTTAAGAACATACAACAATTTTATAGTTTTCTAAAAGGTATCTTTACGCAGAACGCTTTGGCGTAAAAAACTTGTTCTATTTTTTGAAAATGTTGCCACTGCGTCCTTCCGAATATGACCTATTTTTTATCAAAACTTCAACTTTGGGCGACATGTTCTAAAATCCCAAAGCTGGGATCAGAAAACTAAAAGCAGTACATATTAAGTCAAAAACTCTAAAAAAAATAAAGAATAGTCGAAAATAGTCAAAAACTCGAAAAAAGTCGTAAAAAGTCTTAAAGTTGGAAAAAGTCAAAAACTTGAAAATAGTAAAAAAATTAAAAATAGTCGAAATAAATCGAAAAAGGTTGAAATGTCACTATTTATAAAATACAAAAAGTCTAAAAGTCGACTTTTGACTATATGAAAACAGACGAAAAATCGACTTTGCATAAAATGCAAAAAGTCGAAAAATTTATCGTTTTAACTATGGAAACATAGTGTAAACTGATATTTGCAGCAAGTCATAAAATTATGTTCTGTACAAAAAAACAATCGAAACAAACATACATAATAATGTCAAAAATAAAAAGATCAAGTAGTAAATTTAACAAGCAAATTAAACCGATTTTTTAATTCAAAATTCTTTTAGTTTCTTTTTTGTTTATATGCTGAAATAAACAATTGACTACACTAAACATTCCAATGACAATCGAAAAACATTGAAAATTGTCTGTGATACCACTTTATCGTTTAGAATCTAAAGTTTAGATCTTTTGCATAGAAAATACCAACAACATTGTTACGACTATTGTAGCAGCTGAACCCAGGCGAATTCACATAAGGTGGTGTTATTCAATCAGCTGATAATTTTTTTCTTAATTCGCCTGGTTTTCCGAGCTGTCAAAGTTTGTTATTGCTTACATTTTTATACCCTAATTTGGACCAAGCATTTTTTTTGGCACAGAGACGAAGCCTATTGAAAATGGTTGACATCGGTCCATTATTTCACCTAGCCCCATACAACCGTAACTCCTGATTTGGACTTTTTATGCCATAATTACGTCAAATATTCTATTATCTCTCCAAAAATTGGCATATATAAGTATAAATGTAACTGCAGATTTTCGTAATGATCGGTCCTTATTTGACCCTAGCCCACATACAAACCCCCCTTCAAAAAATGCCTTAAACGTCTAAATTTGACTTGTAACCATTTGAATCGTAATGAAACTGAACAAAACTGTTATTTAAAAACACACTCTTTTCCCAAATTTACGAGGATCGGCCCATATTTGACCTATATAAAGCCCCAATTAGAAAATTTTGTATTTTTATACCCTTCATCTTCGTGAGAAGGGTATATATAAGTTTGTCATTCCGTTTGTAATTTCTATAATATAATTTTCCGACCTTATAAAGTATATATATTCTGGATCCTTATAGATAGCGGAGTCGATTGAGCCATGTCCGTCTGTCTGTCTGTTGAAATCAGTTTTTAGAGAACCCCAGATATCGGCGAGTTCCGAATCTTCAATAATTCTATTAGACATGCTTTCGAGAAGATCGCTATTTAAAATCAGCAAAATCGGTCCATAAATAAAGGAGATATGAGCAAAAATCCGAGACAACCTCTGAAAATTTCATCAAAAATTGTTATAAAAGCAACAACAACACCGTATATAGAAAAAGATGTACACGTGTGTGTGTAGATGTATTTGGTTTTATTCAGCTGTGTATTTTTTTGTATGTTTGGAATCCAAAATACAAAAAAATACACAACATAAAATATGATTTGCATTTTTTGTTAAAATAAAATAATTTTCCCTTTTGTTTTGCAAATATATTTTTTAATGAATAGAAAAAAGTATTTAAAACGTTTTCAATTATATGAGAGTAGATTGTGAGTTATTGTACAATAATTTTAATGCGAATAATGTAAGTTTGAAATTTAAAACTAACACAAATTTTTTCCAAGTGCTTTTTAAAACATTTTTTTTTACGATAAACAAAAACAAAATCTACGTCTCGTCAATGTTTACCAGCAATGAATACGAAAGTGTTGTTGTTTTACTCTTGCCTGTATACTGTTAAGAACAACAACAACGTATTGCTAAGGTTAGGAAAAAATTTAAAATATATAAATGATGTTTAAAATACACTATGGTGAAGCGTATATAAGATTCGGCACAGCCGAATATAGCACTCTTACTTGTTTAATTTAATATAAACATTTTACAAAAATTTTTCAATAAATGAATTCGCCGTACTTATGGTTTTTGACATCTACGTAAACCAAATGCAAAAACAAAATACATGTAAAATGTTGTTGGTGTAGAACTGCCACATCCTTATCTGAATTCGCCTTGAGCTGAACATTAAACAAGTAAGAGTGCTATATTCGGCTGTGCCGAATCTTATATACCCTTCACCATAGTGTATTTTAAACATATTAGTTTTGTATATTTTTCTCGACTACATTAATATTACACCAAATGCAAAACAAATAACAACAACGCTAAACGAAATAAAAAACAAAATACACAAGGCATCTAAACCAACAGACATCTAAACACACATAACGAAAAACACAGAAAAACAAAAGCAAAATAAAGATGTAAGAGTGCTATATTCGGCCGAATCTTATATACCCTTCGCCATAGTGTATTTTAAACATATTAGTTTTATAAATTTTAAAATTTTTTCACGACTACATTATTATTACACCAAAAGCAAAACAAAATGAACAACAACAACGCTAAATGAAATAAAAAACAAAATACACAAGGCAATTAAACCAACTTAACGAAAAACACAGAAAATAAACAACGCAATAAAACCAACCTACATCCAAATATACGAACTGAATTCACAAAAGGAAAACAAAATACACAACTCAATGACGCCAACAGCATCCAAACATATAAAACGAAATGCCCAGCTGAATAAAACCAAATACATCTACACATACGTGTGCATCTTTTTCTAATATACAGTGTTGTTATTGCTTATTTAACAAAGCATGAACAAAATATGACATTTTTTGACGAAATTTTCAGTGGTTGTCTCGGATTTTTTCTCATATCTCCGTTATTTACCGACCGATTTTGCTGATTTTTAATAGCGATCTTCTCGAAAGCATGTCTAACAGAATTATTGAAGATTCGGATCTCGCCGATATCTGGGGTCCTCTAAAAACTGATTTCAACAGACAGATAGACGGACAGACAGTCGGATATGGCTTAATCGACTATATCTATAAGGATCCGGAATATATATTCTTTATAGGGTCGGAAAATTATATTATAGAAATTACAAGCGGAATGACAAACTTATATATACCCTTCTCACGAAGGTGAAGGGTATAAAAATGTTTGCCGAATTCGTACCGACAAGTCTGCACAAGTTGCGATTTTACGAGTTCCGTACAAAAGGTTGTTCGGAATTCGGAAATATGTGCAGAGTTCTCGGTCAGAATACAGTACGAAATCTGATGTAAATTCCTGGTGAAATTCACAATTTTTTACATATCTGATTATTTCAACATTTTGTATGAAAGTCTGATCAAATATAAGAAAGTCGCATAAATGTCTAATAAAATGTCCGACAGTTCCTTCAAAAGTCTTATCAAGTAAAAGAAAATGACTATTCTGATCAATGTCCGATGAAAACTATTTTAATATAATTTATTATGGGTAAGTTTTATTAATTTTAATAAAAATTTATAAGCTTCCATTGGTCAAGACTTCTTAATGATGCATAAATAACTGAAACGTATAGATTATTTGTTTTTATGATGTTAATTGCTGCGATTACCATTAATAATTGTGTTTTGGTAGTTTATCACTGAGAGAAACCATTTTGTTATATATGTAAGGAGTGAGATCGAAAAATTCTTAACACACGTTTTTCATTACATTTTTTAACCAAAGTATTATTTGATTTTTTTTTATATGTATTTTTTTGATAAGTGGTTGAGAGAAACCGAAAAGATAAACTAAATAACTGGCCACAATTGATTTTTATTTTGTAAACATTTTTAAAAATGTCTGCTTAAGATTTTTATTTTAAAACAATGGTGTCCATTTCATAACTTAAGCCTGGCTTAAGTTAGAACCCATAGAAGGGAACTTTTTGGTACTTTTATACCCTCTATCACCATCAGTGGTGTTAGATAGTATATCAATGTTTGTTATTCCGTGTGTAACACCAAGAAATATTAATCTAAGACCCAACAAAGTGTACATATTCCGGGCCTTATGAAATTCTGAGCTTCTTCAGTAAAATCGGACTTTTAAACTTTTGAATATGTACATTTATACACTTAAATGACTCTGAAAGAATAGAATCGAATTAAAAAATTTTTTTTTTATTTCAAAATTCAAACAACAAAATTTTTAGCGAGAACTAATTTTTTAAGTCAACAAACATAAAAATCAAATAACTTTAAAAGTTATGAAATAGTAAAACTGTTCATTGTCTTTGCACTCAGGCAAAACTGATCTTGATTATTCTTTTTCTCTTCACCTTCAATTCTTAAGTTTTTCATGTGTACTTGGTGTACAGTAAATTGAATGATGAATGACCAAAAACATTCAAATGTTTAGACTTTAATGGAAAATAAGAATTGTGACTCCAATAGATGTGTAAAATATCAACATTCTGAAGTACAATCACAAAGTAACCCCGTTCGGAAGAAACTGTTAACACAAAAGTGCGTAAAGTAATAGTAAATTTCCAGTTTTGCCATAAAAATAGAGAAACTGGAATGTGTTATGATTTTATACTATTTTATGTTATAAAAGCGAATTTTGAGAGCAAGAATGATTCAATTACTTCAAAATTTTTTTTTTGGCATCTGCATGATAGTTCATAATAATTCATAGCATCCGCACAGGGTATACAGAGACGTCACGAGCAAAAAGGTATTTTCCTCTCTTTCGCACAAAACGAATTCAATGATTTTTTTTAGCTGTATTTTACATACCTCTTCTCACCAAACAATTTCAAAATCAAACAAAAGCTGATTTTAGACTTTTTCAAATGTCAAAAGTGAATATATATATATATATAATTATTTATATATATATATATATAATATATATATATATATATATAATATATATATATAATATAATATATATATATATATATATATATATATATATATATATATATATATATATATATATATATATATATATATATATATATCCATCCTTATTATTATAAAACTTAACACAATTCGTAAATTTCAATTTGCCGATGTATATGAGATTTTGGTTCATAAAAAATTTAGTTTTTATGAAAATACTAGTATTTTTAAGTCAGTTATGAACATTAGTCATTTTCTAAAGCGAACCTTATATGGTGGTCATGTCGAAATGTAAACCGATTTTGATTATTTTGAATACCAATCAATCTGCAACAATAGTTTAGGTCCTATCGTTCTTTTAGGAGACTGACTGACATGTCTAGATCGTTTGTGAATAAGGACCTAGAAAATTTCAATGTTACAAACGAGATCAAAGATTTAAAGTCGAAGCTTGATAATTCAAATTAAATGTTTCATTTTTCTTAGCTTTTTAATCACTTTCTGGTTAAATGTTTTTCAAATCAGCCGAAAAAATTAACAGTTAAAAAGTTTTGTGCCTATGAAGTCGGAAATTTATTTTACAGCCAGGATGTATGATATCATTTTTAAACTTTTTGATGAAGTAAAAATATGATAAATAAACATTTTATTTTATAAAAAGTTCGGCGTACGGTGTTTGGTCAATATTTGGCCGAACACCGAACATTAGCCAAACCTCACTTTTTTTCGAACTCCAAACTAATAAATTTTTTGTTAAATCGAGATAACAATAATAATCTTTGATCAGTTAAATATACCATGAAAAAATTATCTTGATATAAATTCGGTTGCCAGTTTTTAAATGCAGCTCAAATCTAAAAAACCATTAAAATATGTATTTGTCTACTCATTAGAGTGTCCCGAAAGTCTGCACTTTTGCAAATCTTATATGATGCATATAAAGTATATCATATAAAATTTGTATGAATTCATCTTACGATATCTTTTTATACTTTTAGAAAATTATTCACCAAATATTCTGCACAACTTTTTCTGTATGTAGCGCCGTATTTATTACAAGCTTTTCAAATTAAATAATGATTTTGAATAACTCCAGTACACATTTTCCATTTACCATTAAAAAATTCCGAAATTTTTTTTCAATTGGAGGAAGATTTGGATATTTTAATAAGTAAAATTATTTGGGTATGTTTTCTGTATATCTAACGATATTTGACCTTTAAACCTTTATTTCTTCGGATTTAATAAGTGGTGTCTAAATCCAGCCAAAACTTAAGTGTGGATAATGAATAAAAATATTATTTATATATTATTATAACTTTTGTATAAATGAATGTATTTGAAAAACAATGATGAGGCAAAAACAACACAAAATTGTTTGTCTAATTAAAAGTTGTTTTGTTTTCTCTGTCAAAATTCAAGGACTCTTCATATTTTCCTAGGGCAGTAATTTGGTTGTTTTTTACGAATTTTGAAATCTTGCAATGAGCCCAAATTGTTTATGATTTTGTCCAAAATTTTTCATAATCGTTTCAGAGTTTCTTCAATTGCATGTAATTTTTCAAATAGCAAGAAAATTGCTTGACATTTTGTATGGTTAATAGTATGTATTTTTGTAGTTAATAAAATGCCCTGAAGCCTTTTGCCTCTTTACACCAGGGACACTACAATTCAAAGTAAAGTGTGACCAAATTTAAACTGAACAGTTTTAAAAATCTACAGCACGTGGAAAAATTAAAACAACTAATTTGAAAGTGTCCTTAGTTCCTTACCAGTGATTTAAAATGCTGATTTCAGTAAAATTAAATTTAAATCTTAAATTAGTCAAAATTTCCTAATTTAAGCTCATCAATTTGTAAATTTTTAAAGAACTTTTTGGTCCAGAAACCGACTTTAAGTATTAAACAAAATGCGGAAAAAAGTAATAACTATTTTATCGTTATAAGCTAAATTTTGACATATATTTAACAAAAAAGTATAGTCATTATAGATAGAAAAATATTCTTTTTAATTTTCAAAAAAACCCGGGCAACGTCGGGTACAATCAGCTAGTCTATGATAAATTAAATGTGTTGCATTTTCAAATAAAACCGCTTTCTAATGACATGATGTTTAAGTAACATGAAGAAATGTGGGTACATTTCACTTAATCTGCACCGTTTTATAAGTTTTGAGATGTTTTTACAAAGTATTTTATATAAAAACGGTAATATTATTAATACATTACCTATATAAAACGGACATTGAAGGCAAATAATATTTAGTAGTGTCCGACCGAACGTTTGGGTACGGGTTCGGATCTCGGTAAAAAGTGATGTTAGGCGAAATTTTGACCGAACGTCGAACTTTTTTATCATATTTTTACATCATCAAAAAGTTTTAAAAATGATGAAAATTTGTTTAGAAAGTGATTAAAAAGCTAAGAAAAGTGAAACATTTAATTTGAATTATCTAGTTTCGACTACAAATCTTTGAACTTATTTGTAACATTGAAATTTACAAGGTCCTTATTCTCAGTCTCTTAAAAGAACGATAGGACCTAAACTATTGTTGCAGATTGATTGGTATTAAAAATGGACAAAATCGGTTTACATTTCGACATGGCCACCATATAAGGTTCGCTTTAGAAAATGACATATTTAAAACGAAATTTTGATCACCTTGGATCATAAAATGATCATGTATAACAATACTATGATATATACAAAAATATCATGATGAAATATTTTGACGGTATTAAAAATTGTTACAATAACGATAATATGCAGAGTTTAAATATTAGTAAATGCTTTTATATTTATATTTTTGACTTTGCAATAAATATGTATTTACCTCATATTTAAAAGTATGCACATTTAAAATATAGTTCTGTTCAAAATATTTTTGGTATTTTTGCTAAAAATATTTACCCGTACAAGCTATTGCATATTGCAGCAAATATAAAATGTTTTTACATGAAATATATTACGCAGCAACTCGCTAACATATTTATAATACCTACATATACATATTTCATATTGCTTGCCTAAAATATAAAAATATTTTCCTACACATTTTATTCGAAGTCAACAATATTGAAGCCATGCAAGCAGTAATATACGAACATGAAATGTACGCAAGCAGAGCATATAAGTGCCGACGAAAACACGAAACAAAACAATAGCCGCGACTATGAGGTTACAATATTTTTACTATCAAACGTAAATATTATTTACAGTGAATCAATTAAGTAATTTGCTTATGTAAAGCAATTTGTTTGTTGTATTTTTTAAAGAATATCTTATATTTCAATTTTTTACCATGAAAAGTAAAATCGTGGTATTAATTAACGAGATTTTTGATAAAATTTGAACGTATTAATTTTTTAGGTCAATTAAGTTATTTTGCTTTTTTAGGTTTTTTGTTAATTTTTTTAATATTGCTGCATTATTTTATAAAATTTAATATTTTTATTACTCCTATATATTAGAATAAAATTTTTTAGATATTTTAGTAGTGGAATCACTAAATTTGGACATTTCTGAACCGATTTATTATCCTATATACCAATAAGAATTTATCAAGATTTGACTTTACATGAAATCTATCGTTTCTTTGATTAAATTTCGAAAATATTAATTAATTTTGAATTGGATACATGATATATTAGATAATCAATGGATTTGGACCTAGAAAAAATGTGTAGTGGGGTATAAATCTATATATTATAACAAAAATAATCTGGGTTTTTTGTAATTTTGTATTGATAAACAAAAACTACATTACGGAAACTCCATCTATTTGGGAGTATTGTGTAAATTTTATTTAGAATTGTAAAATATTGATTCTTATTCAATAAATATAACACTATGTACCATCCTAGCCACTCTAAGTATGGGGACATCACCATATACCACTATAGAACTATTACATGCTAAAATCTTGATTTTTAACCTTATGCTTTAAGTGCTTTATTTTATGAATAAGATACAGTAGCGTATTTGGATCTGGATAGTTATTCTTGATTTGGGTTCTAAATATATATAAGTGTATGTATTAGCTGAAATATATTGTTTTGTTGACCTTAGGGTATGATAACCACCACTATTTTAAAATATTTAAATTAGGTATTTTTCTGTACTACACGACAGTTCACTTTACATTGGTTCCAAGCAACCTAAGGTCTATTTAGAGGTCTAAATTTAAACATAGTGTTCCTACTATTTCGTATATGGATTTTGAAGAAGATAAATGAGAAGTCCAATGGTTTTCCTAGGATACAAGTCGCCTCCCTTTGGTAGTTAAAGATTTTGAAAGACCACTCAGTGCGTTTTTTTTCTAATAATTCTTTGGATTATTTCATCAATTTTATACTTTTAATGTCATTGATTAAACATCTCATAATTCTCAATATGCAAAATACTTTATTGAGGTACAAATTCTGATGAAAAATAATGAAATGCAACAACAAATGCACCAAAATTTTGTTTTAATATTTTTCTACTTGGTTTTCCCATTTTACACAATTTCTATTTTTAATTGAAAACTCAATTTACTTTTTACCATTTTTTCGAATTTTATTTATGAACAAAACGAAATTTCTCTAAAAAAATAGGCAAAAAACTTAATGATTCACTTTACTATAGGAAATGACTTATGGTCTAAAATTTAACATTTCATGTTGGACTTGAAAAATTATAAAATGTGAAAAATGTATGCAAGATATAACCAAATTTTATTTAGAAAATAATTGAAAACGTTTGTATCTATGTTTCTATACACAGAAAAAAATAATACATAACTGAATGAATGTAATTAATTGTATGAATAATTGTATGATTCGAACATCAAATCTTTTTTCCCAAACCTTTTTCATTTAAATATTAAAATTCATAGAATGTATTAATTTGTACATGACGAATTTTTTGGAATTTTTACTTTTTTTCCGCAATATTCATGAACAAATTGCCAAAAAAGTCTATTATCTACTAATCTGTTTCCATATTTAGTAGATAATAATCCTTTATTAGTATTTTGTATAATTAAAAAGATATAAATGAAATGCTGAAAAACTAAATCCTAAACAAGAAAACATCAGCAAACATACCAAAATATATTTTCTTCATAAAATCCCGCCAATTACGCGCAGACTTCATCGATTTTATTCTAAATCATAAACACAAATTTTCTTAAGAAAATTTCAAACATTTTGTTTAACAAATAGAAAATAAAAATACATTTGAAATATTTTAAGTCAAGGCTAGATTATGTTTAAAAAAAATAAAAAATTCATACAATTTAGGAACTTATTCTTAAATATTATTAACTTTTATCAATGAAAGCAGTTCATAGTATTTATGCTGAAACTTTTTTCTGTGTAAATGTTTAATGTATATTATGGGAAAATATATGCATGAAATAACCAAATTTTAATTAGAAAATTTTTGAAAAATTGAATGTATATTAAATTAATGTTTAATTTTTATGTGGAGTATTAAATTATATATAGGTATCTTAGAAATTTGTAACAGGATGGCAAAAAATTTATAATACATGTACGTTTTTTCATATGCATATACATATATGTACATATGTCACATTTCTATTAATTATTACATATTACATACAATTATCTTACAATAATGAATGAACTGGAGCGAAGAAAAAAATATATATACATAATTTTAAATATACATACAGTGTCTCACATAAGTATTCGAATTTGGTTTTACTTTGAAAAGAAACATAATTTATGCACTTAAATAGAAAGGCATAAGTTTCTATACTTTTTAATAAAAATATAAATTTTTTTATTAAAAAACCAACGGAATCGTTTTTTTCTTTAGATCCTAAACTGTTGACAGCATTTTTTTAATTCTTTATAAAAAAGTTTGGTAATTTATTTCTTTGTTTATTTATATTTTTTAGTTGTAATTTTATTAATATTTTCAAAAATTTTTTGTTACTTATAATTTCTACACAATTATATTTATATTCATAAAATCAACAACTTTAATTTTTTTCACATCATTTCATTAATTTTTGCTTTGTTATTATACCCTACACTACTTTAGTGGGGAGGGTATATTGGTTTTGTGCTGATGTTTGTAACATACAAAAATATTCGTCCCACCTTAAAGTATACCAACCGGCTTAGACTCATTTCTAAGTCGATTAAGATATAAGCCATGTAAACCTTGTGCGCAAGGTACAGGTCGCAATTTTCAAGATAATTGGATGAAATTTGGCACGCACGTTTTATTTGACCCAAAGATGAAGCCTATTGCAAATGGTTGAAATCGGTTCATTATTTCCCCTAGACCCCATAGAACAGAACCCCCGAAAAGGGCTTTTGAGCTCATAATTATGTTAAATATACGGACATATCGATAAAATACGGCACAACTAAGTTTTATAGAAGTCTTGATGATCCTGCCAAATTTCATAAAGATCCGGCCCCATTTGACCCTAGATCCCATACAAAGTCCCCTTCAGAAAATTACTTGAATGTCCCAAATTAACTTATAGACACAAATATAGCGATGAAATTCAGCACAATAAAATATTATGTAAATATAAATATATTTCCAAAATTTTATCGGATATTTCCATATTTGCCCCTAGCCCCCATATAAAGCCTCTTTCAGAAAATAAGTTTTTCATCCATAAATTGCTTAAATTGCTTAAAATTTTATCGGATATTTCCATATTTGCCCCTAGCCCCCATATAAAGCCTCTTTCAGAAAATAAGTTTTTCATCCATAAATTGCTTAAATGTATCGGAATTCCATTATTGAAGATATATGCTTTATTATGAAAAATAAATCACATTTAATATTCATAACTAGTGTAGGGTATCATATGGTCGGCCATGCCCGACTATACTTTCTTACTTGCTTGCTGTTGCATTGGTGGAATACTACGTATACGTACATAAAATTCCCTTTTATGGCTTTAAGTAGTTTTCTCAAAATTAGTTTGTTTGAAAATTTTTTAGTAGTTTGACAAAATTTTATGAATTTTGTCAAACATTATTTTTTTTACTAGGGATAAAGTATGTTGAAAATCATAACAATTGATTCAAAATTTCCCAAAGGCCCAATACAATGGTATATATTCCCAAAAATTTGTTTATCGTTAATAACTCCCTCAAATATTTCGAAATCAATAAAAATATTGTACAAATATTGTAAAATATTATATGAATACAGATAATAATACTAACGTAGATATATAAGGTTCACTATCTCCCATATAAAGTCCCTATTAGTACCCTCACTACGGAAACAAAACTTTTATCTAGTTATCTGAAAATTAGATAGTTAAATGGATTTTAATAATAAGTAGCTTGGTGGCGGAGAGTATTTAAGATTCAGCACAGCCGAATATAGCACTCTAACTTGTTTTTTTTATATTTTTGATATCGTTGATTTAAATTCGTTTTATAAATATTTACCGTTTTAAAGTCCTCGAGCTAAAAGTATACAGGAAATGCTTAAAAATAATATTCAATACTTAAGCAAATGGGAAATTAGTTTAATTTTTAACCTTAGGGGGATCTTAGATAATTAAATTATATTCCTTTTTAAACAACCCAACCAACAATTTGTAAGCAACGACGAACGTGAACAAAAAGCTGGCATATGTAAATAAATGTTCAAAAATTTGTCTGCTACTCGTAACTGACAATTTCACAATTTTGTTATTTAACACCTAATAAAATACAATAAAGTATGTACATACATAAAAGAAACAATTTAAAAAACAAAAGTAAAGTTGAAAACTTATACAAGAATAAGGCATATTAAAAAGAAACAGTGGGCCGATTGAAAAAACAATATTTTTTACTATAGACATTTTAAGTGATATGCAAGGAAACCCCAATAAAGCAAATATATGTTTTTGTGGTGTGCAAAAAAAACTTTAAATTTGTTTAAAATACAGTAGTCTCATAAAACTGATTACATTAGATTTTATGAGACTAATCCTTCTTTATCGTTTAAAAAACTATTGTTAGTTTACAAGCTATGAATATAAATTAAAAAATGTGTCAAACTTTGTAGCTTGAAGTTTGTTTTTATTGCGTATCAAATGGCGTGATGTTATTTATTGGTTGTTTGAATGTAAACGGAATTCTATTAAAGTAGTTCTATGAGTTGAATCAATTGTCAAAATCTTGTAAAATGTTAAAAATAATCAAAAATTCATTTTAAGAGCATATTGTTAAAATTTTAAGAGTATATTTTGAGTGCTCTACCGCATATCTTAAGCACTTAAAACTCTTTTTTAAAGTATATTTGCGGTGATATGTATGTTACTGTGACACTTCATATTACAACCGTCAAATCAAATAATTTGTATTAATTTGTTTTCAATTAAGTAATTACGTCACCAAGAGAAACAATGTAAAAATATTTTTCTAAATAATGTTTACCCATTTATTCCTCAACAACGGTTCTATAAATCGACTTTAAGAATATTAAACTTTTAGAAAATTATAATTTTTATGGTTCTTATTATGTTTATTAGTGTCCAAAACTAACAAATACTAAATGTTAGTCCAATCGGATAACGGAAACCAGTGCCGGAAGTCATCAATATTTTTTTTATAAAAAAACAAGTTAGAGTTAATTATTTTGCGGAATAATTAACAAAGTGACAAACTTTATTTTCGTTCAATTGTCGTACAATTCTTTCGAAAACCACTCATAGAGATGGGCATTATATTACATAAAACATAAAATTACATATTTTCATA
Organism: Lucilia cuprina; assembly: GCF_022045245.1. Lineage (NCBI taxonomy): Eukaryota > Metazoa > Arthropoda > Insecta > Diptera > Calliphoridae > Lucilia > Lucilia cuprina. Next base: position 15,388,709 of record NC_060949.1, on the reverse strand, counting down.
ATCCACCTTTTTGTTCAATTGATCTACTGTGCAATGTTATTTATAATTGTGTCTTTCTAAGGTTTATGTTTGTATGTATATCTGTGTGTTTAAATTTTTGTGTTTGCAACCCTTAAATTTAATTGTATGTATGTATGTATGTATGTATGTATGTATGTATGTATGTATGTATGTATGTATGTATTGAATGCAGAGCAGTGTTAAAAGAGTATTTAACTTGCCAAGTTATTTGTCGAAAAAATATTCTATTTATTATAGCAATTTTTTTCATTTAGCATGAAATATGCATATGTATATTTTGATACATATGTATATATAGCCAATATTTCTAGTTAAAAAACATACATAGTGTTCTGTAAAAGTTCAGAAAACTATTTTGGACTACTCATATAACAAAACATATGAGATGAATAGAATAGTTGCAAATTAACAACAGTTAATAGGTTTTCCATTATATCCATTACGAGAAGTGCGTTTATTTTCAAGAGTGTTCGTCATTGTACTAAAATAAAAGTATGTACTAAATGTCATCAAATTATCTTGAAAATTGCAGCCTGTAGCGTGCGCATAAGGGTTTACATGGACACAAAGACAGACTGACATAGCTAAATCGACTCCGAAAGTGATTCTAAACAGATTGGTATAATTTAAAGTGGGTGTAGGACCAATATTTTTGGGTGTTACACACATCAGCACAAACGCATAATACCCTCACCACTATACCCTAAATCATTATATAAACAGATGACCCCAAACTTAGGACAATTTCTCATAACTAAAAATTGTCCACAAATGTAAATTAAGTGTTACCACAATTAAGGCAGCAAAATTGCTTCTAAAATTTGAAATATAAACAATGTTTAAATTTTATACATACAAATAGATAGATTATCAAAAATTTTATTCAGCAATTCAGCTTAAGGTAACAATAAAATTAATTATAAATGCATAAAGAGTAAAAGTGTTCCAAAATGTATAAATAAACAAGTAAGAGTGATATATTCGGCTGTGCCGAATCTTGTATACCCTTCACCATAGTGTATTTTAAACATATTATTTTTAAACATTTTTTCCCGACTACATTTATATTACATCAAAAGCAAAGCAAAATGAACAACAACAACGCTAAACGAAATAAAAAACAAAATACACAAGGCATCTAAACCAAAAAACATCTAAACATACATAACGAAAAACAAAATAAACAACGCAATAAAACCAACCTACATCCAAATATACGAACTGAATTCACAAAAACAAAATACACAATGATTTACGATGAATAATTAAAACTGAACATGACTGAACAAAACACAAAACATCACTGAACTTAACAAAATTTCTGCATTATTTATTTTTATTTTTTTAACCCAAAAAATGGAGTATTTATATTTTTTTGTTTTTGTGCTCTTCTTACTATCATCCGGAAGTAACCTAAAAGTATACTTCCAGACGGCGAAGACTAGAAATCAATGTATTTTGTTTTTGTAAAATGTGTGCTCTTGTCTGACAATTGTACAGAAGTGACTACAATCCACACTTCCAGATGAATAAAATACAACATTAATGTGAACACTCTTCAAACTGTCTTCCAGAAGTGACATAAACATACAAATCAAAAAGATACAAATTAGGAAACAATGTATTTTGTTATTGTAAAATGTGCGTTCTCACCTAATTTTCATACAGAAGTCACTAAAACGTATACTTCCAGATGAAAAAATTCAACAGACATGGTTTTTTGTTTAAGCAAAATGGATGCACTCTTCTAACTATAATCCGGAAGTAACTTAAAAGTATATTTCTAGAAGACGAAAATTCGAATTCAATGTATTTTGTTTTTGTAAAATGTGCGTTCTCGTCTGACAATCGTCCAGAAGTGTTTCTGACGTGGCGTCTGGGGTGATGCGCAATAGTTTTCTCTTTTAAATGTTTGAAGGGAAAGGTGGTGTTCATGGCGAAACTAATAAGGTGAAGTCATTTCAACAGCTGATTGTTTTTTTTTTTTGTGCACGGAAATTTTGCCCAAAGCTGTCAAACTCCATATAAAAAAATTCTATCAAACCCGACGCTGTCAAACTACATATATAAAAATTTCATAAGTTCGCCAAAATGACTTCACCTTATAGTCTATTCGCCTTGGTGGTGTTATTCAATTAGCTGATTATTTTGTTCTTAATTCGCCTGGTTTAGGTAACTGCCAAAGTTTGTTATTGTTTACATTTTTATACCCTTAACCTTCGTGAGAAGGGTATATATAAGTTTGTCATTCCGTTTGTAATTATATATATTCTTGATCCTTATAGATAGCGGAGTCGATTAAGCCATGTCCGTCTGTCTGTCCGTCTGTCTGTCTGTTGAAATCAGTTTTTAGAGGATATCGGCGAGATCCGAATCTTCAATAATTCTATTGGACATGCTTTCGAGAAGATCGCTATTTAAAATCAGCAAAATCGGTCGGTAAATAACGGAGATATGAGCAAAAATCCGAGACAACCTCTGAAAATTTCATCAAAAAATTGTTAAAAAAGCAACAAAAACACTGTACATAGAAAAAGATGTACACGTGTGTGTAGATGTATTTGGTTTTATTCAGCTGTGTATTTTTTGTGTGTTTGGAATCCAAAAATACAAAAAATACACAGCAAAAAAATATGATTTGCATTTTTTGTTAAAATAAAATAATTTTCCCTTTTTTTTGCAAATATATTTTTTAATGAATAGAAAAAAGTATTTAAAACGTTTTCAATTATATGAGAGTAGATTGTGAGTTATTGTACAATAATTTTTTGCGAATAATGTAAGTTTGAAATTTAAAACTAACACAAATTTTTTCCAAGTGCTTTTTAAAACAAATTTTTTTTTAAAATAAACAAAAACAAAATCTACGTCTCGTCAATGTTTACCAGCAATGAATCAGAGGTCGAAGTCGACCGGCTTCGAGTCGGAGCTTAGCCGCCGCCGAACTATATTTAGTTGCTTGAGCCGCCGCCGAAACATTCGGCTTAAATCGACTCAAATTTTTTTAATGTTTTTATTAACTAGACTGTAAGATCAATTATGTTTAAAATACACTATGGTGAAGGGTATATAAGATTCGGCACAGCCGAATATAGCACTCTTACTTGTTATAATTAAAAAATTTCGTTAAAGGAGAAAAACTTTTTTTATGTTTTGAATTTTTCAAGTAAAAAAATCTAAAGATACTAAGCATCTCGTAAACAAATATCATTTTATTTAAGTAATGATATAATTATATACGAATTTTTCCTGTATTTCATATTTGATCATATTATACAAAACACAAAATTTAGAATCGAATGGTTTCTATGCTTTAAATTGTTTTAAGGGGTTACTATCAACCGAAATGATATATTTTTGGTACCCTTTTTTATGTAATATCATTAAAATAGCGATTTTTGGAAAAATTTGTAGAATTTTCTCTTTTTTTGTAGAAAAAAATTTAAAATTTATAAAATATACGCTATGGTATTCGGCACAGCCGAATATAGCACTCTTACTTGTTATACCCTTCACCTTCGTGAGAAGGGTATAATAAGTTTGCCATTCCGTTAGTAATTTCTATAATATAATTTTCCGACCCTATAAAGTATATATATTCTAAATCCTTATAGATAGCGGAGTCGATTAAGCCATATCCGTCTGTCTGTCTGTTGAAATCAATTTTCTGAAGACTCCAGATATCTTCGAGATCCAAATCTTCAATAATTCTGTCAGACATGCTTTTGAGAAGTTTCCTATTGAAAATCAGCAAAATCGGTCCATAAATAACTGAGATATGGGTACAAATCTGGGACTACCTCTAAAAATTTCCTCAACAAATTATAAATAAAAGCATAAAAACAACAACAAGGAGATAAAGCAGTACTATGTTGGTAATATTTGTTTGAGGGTGGTAATACAGTACAACGGTTAATATTAGTTTCTGCTACAGTTTATATTTGTTTGTGTGTATGTTATGTGTGACATGTGTGCAGAGATACAAAATAAATAAAAACTGTTTTTTTTAAAACATACTTGGTGAAGGGTATATAAGATTCGGCACAGCCGAATATAGAAATCTTACTTGTTTATATTAACATTGTGTACATAACGTGATTAAATAAAAAGAATCTCTTCCAAAACACCTTATATTAAGAAACCCATCAACAAGATGAACAACGGCAACTTGTATTTACGTTATGTCTTAATTCAGAAATCTTTTAAATGCTAACAAATTAAACAATATTGTTTTGTATATACAATATGTAGATGAAGAGATTAATAAAAAGGCTCTTTATATAACAAAACCCGTATGAAATACTTACAGAGATTGACAATGAGTATGTATGAAACAAGTAATGCAACTACTTACTCATAATTTTTGAATAGTAAAGAAATGAAATTCCAATTTCAACGATTTTTTGTAGTAATAGCATCTTTGAATTGCAGAAAAAAAGGAAAACATTAAGGGGTAAAAAAGAGAAAAAAGAAAGCAAAATTTCTAGAGACGCAAGAAGAGTAGACGCAGATGAACTGCATCGACTTCTAAAAAAAGTAGATGGGTGTACGTTTAGGTGTAAAAATGTGTAAAAATTGTGGTTTGGTATATTTTATCACCATTTACAACTGTTTAACTATAAACGGCTTGACCGTTTAACAAGGTCTGCCTGTGTGTCTGAAGGTCGCATTTCTCAGAAATTGCAATTGGAAAAGTCATCAAATCTTCTATGGACAATTTGAATATCCATATAAACATTGAAAATCAGACTATTGAGGGCTCAATCATTGCACGAACATATTTAACATCCATGTGAAAATTTTAGTCAATAATATTATCAATATTTCTAAAACGATATGAAAAAAATTTTGAGTTTTAACAAACAATTATTTGTTCAATTCACGCTTTAGTAGGTATATTGTACCTACTAAAGTTTAGTAACAGTGATTGTGAACATATTTTGCAGCCAGTTATAAGTTCATGTTCTCAATGAAAAAAAAAATCAAAACAAATACACATAACAATGTCAAAAGAAAAAAATCAAAAATATTAAATTAATTAAAAATGCGAAATAAACCAAATTCTTTAAATTTTCAATTCTTTTATTTTCTTTATTCCACAGTTTAAACTAATAAATAAACAGTTCTTAATAAAATTTTAGTTTTTTGTTTTTGTAAACAGCTGTTTGTTTTTGCTTTCAGTGTTACCACTTTATCGTTTTTTATGCTAAAATCGTTTGAATTTTTGTTTATATGTTGAAATAAACAATTGGCAACACTAAAATTTCTTACAACATTCGAAAAACATATGAAAAATTGTCGTATGAGTTGTATACAGCTTTTGCATAGAAAATACCAACAACATTGTTATGACTATTGTAGCAGCTGCTGACATACAACGCTACAACATCGATTGTGAATTTAACAATTGTTACAGTATGAAATAAAATTGAAAATATATTACCACATCAAACTTTTTTTAAATTTCGAACAAATTATTTTTTCAATTGTTTCAAATTTAAAATGTGCATCTGGTAAATTTCAATTGCTTATCAAATCCACAAACCAATTTTAAACCTGTTATTATTATAGAATACAAAATATTAATGTTAACGCTTTTGTTTCTGTACATTTACAGAAACGAACGAAACATTATAGAATAAGGGTATTAACTTTATTGCCGATTATTTTTTATTTTTTTTGGCAAAACAAAGAGATTTTTCACAAGAGGGTTCAAAGGGGAGAAGGGGAAAATATGGGCATATCCTTATAAATGTTGATAGAGCCCAATCTTTACAAAAATCGGTAATGTCATTAAATGTTCTATAAAACTAAGTTTTGTCTACTTTTGTTAACATAATATAACATTTAAATTAATTATGAGCCCAAAGGCCCTAATCGGGGTGTACGGTTGTATGGGGGCTAGGCGAAATAATGGACCGATTTTATCCATTTTCAATAGGCTTTGTCCTTGGGCCAAAAAAAGAGTGTGTGCCAATTCAATGCATCCATCCAATTATCTTGAAAATTGCCTATTTATTGCCCTTTTTATTTTTTGATATTTCAGCTTGTAAGTTAGTAGAGTCATCTTAAGTCTAAAAAATTACTCAATGAATAATGCAATTCGATTCAAAAATATACCGAAATTTAAAAATTTTGTGATCCCGCTTGTTTAATTTGGTCCAGCGGTCACTTAATATATTTTGGGAATCATCATAAAACAAAGCAAGGTAAATTTTGGGAGGGTAACAAAACCACCTTTTTGCTTTCCATACAGAGTGAGTCGGTCTAATGTACATATGTATCAAAAATTTAGAATTATTACCTTATAATAAGATAATTTTCAGGGAATCTGTATTAATATTCCAACTGCTGACTGCTATACTTCCAAAAATTGTAAAACGTTGGACTCTAAAATATTTTTGTAGTTCTTCATCAATTTATGATTAATCCATCAAATTGTAAGAGTTATATTATGGAACGCATTAATCCTTCAACGAAATAAACCAAAATAATCTTATAATTAATAATGAATATACATACTTTTGTATTTATTGAAATTACCAGTTATACTTTAGGAAGCAATTAAAATAGGATTCTCTCATGTCCAATACATTTACCACCAAGTTTAAACGGTCAGATCCATTTTTTACATTTTCTGCAAATAATCGACATTTTTAATGGAACCACGTGATGAAAAAAGAAATAAATAACTTACCAGATCCCTTTTTTTATATTTAAATTCGGTTAGAAGAATTTTAATAGGGGGTACAATATTAGTTACTGCTTTCTAAGAAATAAAATAATTAAAAATTAATATATTTATTTATTGTTCTGAATCAATAAAAACATTATCTTTCATGAACATTTTTTCAATAACTTGGAATTAAACCGTCTATAAAGATCTGAAATTACTATGTCATGGATTATTTTTTAAATTATTTACAGTCACTAACGAAGAAACACCTTAACGACCCTAAACGGGATATTGCTTTTGACACTAATATTGCAATACTGTTTTTTGGTTGCTCTCTTCTAATACTTAGGTTCAATATCTTGGGCATGCTAAATATTAAGAATATTAGTATCATATGATAGGTCATAGAAAGACCTGGTGTTAATAACTAAAAAAGTACCTATAATTAGAATAATTAAATCCAAAGCTATATGAAAATTAATTAAATTGTATTTATTTAAAAAAGGTGGGTTTAAAACTATCTGATTTCAATATTAAATATCTTATATGGGCAATTTCGTGTCGAGTGACCCAAGTCAAAAAATAATTTATGTATAAAACAGTAGTATTAATTTCAATATAATAATTCCAGACCTAAACGCGCAAATAGTTTAAAAAATATTGAAAATTAAGATTTAACTCAAATAAATGTAAATATGTTAAAAATGCAATGTTTATCAAATGAAAGCCGAAATGTACAACTTATACCTCATAACGAATTAAGAGAGAGTCGAAATTTAATATGAAAACATTTTTAATTAAACATATTAGACTCTTTTAAAAATAATGAAATGGAAGCCGTTAAGAGTTGTTAACATATTCCTATGATAGTATTTTAATATGACAACTTACTTTTTAATTTTATTTATATAATCCTTCCTTATACTTTTTGGTATATATTTAATACACTTTGCCAATTAAGAAAACCTTCTTAAATGTTTATTAACAGTTGATTTTTAACACAACACTGTCATATTGTTTTTTCTTACTTAAGATTCACAATATTTTTATTACACTATTTTTCCATGAACATTAAATTCAATAACTCATTTAAGTTTTACGATGAATAATTAAAACTGAACATGACTGAACAAAACACAAAACATCACTGAACTTAACAAAATTTCTGCATTATTTATTTTTATTTTTTTAACCCAAAAAATGTTTTTGTGCTCTTCTTACTATCATCCGGAAGTAACCTAAAAGTATACTTCCAGACGGCGAAGACTAGAAATCAATGTATTTTGTTTTTGTAAAATGTGTGCTCTCGTCTGACAATTGTACAGAAGTGACTACAATCCACACTTCCAGATGAATAAAATACAACTTTAATGTGAACACTCTTCAAACTGTCTTCCAGAAGTGACATAAACATACAAATCAAAAAGATACAAATTAGGAAACAATGTATTTTGTTATTGTAAAATGTGTGTTCTCACCCAACTTTCATACAGAAGTCACTAAAACGTATACTTCCAGACGAAAAAAATTCAACAGACATGGTTTTTTGTTTAAGCAAAATGGATGCACTCTTCTAACTATAATCCGGAAGTAACTTAAAAGTTTATTTCTAGAAGACGAAAATTCGAATTCAATGTATTTTGTTTTTGTAAAATGTGCGTTCTCGTCTGACAATCGTCCAGAAGTGTTTCTGACGTGGCGTCTGGGGTGATGCGCAATAGTTTTCTCTTTTAAATGTTTGAAGGGACATGATACACGTATTTTGTTTTTGCATTTGGTTTACGTAAATGTCAAAAACTATAAGAACAGCGAATTCATTTGTTATCTAAATTTCAACATACATAAAATTGAGCCTTTAAACTCAAATTTGCTGGCAAGTTTGGCTCTTTGTCGAACTGCTGGGAATCAAATACATCTCCGACATAAATTAGTTTCATATGAGCCAAAATCTTTCTACCAAAATTGTTGAGGATCGGTCCATATTAGGTCCCCTTCAAGAAATTAAGCGATAATTACTGTTTTAAAACTGCGAGTTATGAATCACGGTTATGAAATTTGCTACTCAATTTCACGAGTTTTTATTACTTAAAATACGAGAATTGCGATGAAATTTGACATTTAATGAAAATCGGTTCATAATTGACGGGTATGAATTTCCTGTTCATAAAAAAAAATTGTATGAAAAATATTTTGTTTTTAAAAATTAATATTTTGTTAGTTCAAAAGAAATCGGTCCATAATTGACTTAAGCCATATTCCAAATATCACCCTGATGCTCATAGGGGAGCATTTCTTTTACGGCATATTTTTTCAATTCATTTATTGTCTCTTAAACGCATATAATTCATTGAATTGTAAAGTTATCGACTTGCATATGTTACGTTTAAGTTTCAATTACTTCAAAATTTTTTTTGGCATCTGCATGATAGTTCATAATAATTCATAGCATTCATAGCACAGGGTATACAGAGACGTCACGAGCAAAAAGGTATTTTCCCCTCTTTCGCACATAACGAATTCAATGATTTTTTTTAGCTGTATTTTACATACCTCTTCTCACCAAACAATTTCAAAATCAAACAAAAGCTGATTTTAGACTTTTTCAAATGTCAAAAGTGACATCTCTGTATAATTTGTGGCATCCGCACGAGGTCCACAACCGAAACTGAATATACATTTTTCTGGACCTAATCAAAATGAATTCCACACATGCATAAATGTTAGTACCCTCATTAAGAAAACTAAACATTTGTCGAGTTATCTAAAAATTAGATTTTATTAGAATTAATGAATGTTTATAACAAGAAGCTTACAGGTGGAGGGTATTTAAGATTCGGCGCAGCCGAATATCATGAACCGATTTTGTTGATTTGCAATACCAAACTGCTTAAGATAACAATAAATATTTTTGGTGAATTCGACTCAAAATTTTACAATCATCCAGAATATATATACTTTGTTGGATTTTAGATGAATATTTCTTGGCGTTACACTTGGAACGACAAACATACATATATATACCCTCAATCACCACAGTTTGTGGCGAAGAGTTTAAAATGTGCTACAAATGTCCCTTTTATAAATTTTCATTTAATAAGAACCGTGAATTATGTGTTTCAGTTTCAAACTAAGAAAATTCATTGAAGAGAGGAAAAAAACTGTATGTTATAATGTTTTGCTTAAGTTTCTTTTTGAAGACTTTTTGTTATAATTTTTCAAACCTTTTTTGTAGGTTTTTTCATTGCTTAATGTAACAGTGGCTTGTGGGGAGAAAAAATAGTAATAAATTTGAAACTAATGATTGAAATAGGCAAAGAGCTTTTTTTAACTCTCTGTTACAAGTGCGCATGCTTACACATGTATTAAAAATAAAACTAATAAGATAGCCATTTTTACAGAAAAAAGTGCACCCTGCGGTATAATTTTACTGCATTACACATTTCAGTAATCAGTAAGTTGTTACTGATTACTGAAACAATTTTAGTATTCAGTATATTTTTACTGAAATTGGAGATTTGGAAAGGCCGCAAAAAAATCAAACTTTTTTGACCATAGCTGACAACAAGTTCGCGTTATCAAATATTCGTGTAATTATTAATACTAAAGTACATCATGGGAGCTTCGCCTCCCTAATAGAAATTAAATTAAAAATTCAGTTTGTAAAAATATGTTTGCATATGTAAAATGAGTACAGATAAATATTTAAATATTTTTTAAGATTATATATGGCATCACTGGATTACAGTGTTGTTTACTTTTTATGTTTTGTTCTTGCTTTGTTTGTTTTTTTTTAGTTCAAACATACGTACGTGTGACTTTGTTTCAAAATTCTGTACCGATTTTAATAATGTATTGCGCACCTCTGCGAGGAAATACCTTTAAATTGATATACCTTTGGCCAAAATGGGATGAATACTGGGAAAAAATCGCTTTGCCTATAAAAAAAATATCTCAAAAATAAGTAAATTTTTTGTCATATTTCGAATTTATGTGCTGTAAGACACGTAATGGCCTGGGGAATTTGCAATAACTCTAAAAGTTTTCAAGCAATTTTCCTTTTTTATATCTTTTTGAAATACTTATTCTATGCACATTGCCATTCCATTACAATAAAGTTCAAAATTTATTACAAAATGGCCAAATTTATATATTTTCCGTTGTAAATGCACTTGGAAACTTCATAGCCATTGCGGCACATGTTAACGTTATTCTATCAGCCTAATTTTTTGATTGACATAGTTTTACAATCCATAGAACAATTCCAGAGGGGGTACGGGAAAAATTCGCAACTTCGTTTTTTTGGAGCAGCAGAGCAAGAGCTGCACTATTGTGTTGTTCTTGGCTAGAAACATGAAATTAAGTATGTGGAGCCTAGCTTAAGTTAGAAGCCATAAAAGGGAATTTTATGTACGTATACGTAGTATTCCACCAATGCAACAGCAAGCAAGTAAGAAAGTATAGTCGGGCATGGCCGACCATATGATACCCTACACCAGTTATGAATATTAAATGTGATTTATTTTTCATAATAAAGCATTTATCTTCAATAATGGAATTCCGATACATTTAAGCAATTTATGGATGAAAAGCTTATTTTCTGAAAGAGGCTTTATATGGGGGCTAGGGGCAAATATGGAAATATCCGATAAAATTTTTGGAAATATATTTATATTTACATAATATTTTATTGTGCTGAATTTCATCGCTATATTTGTGTCTATAAGTTAATTTGGGACATTCAAGTAATTTTCTGAAGGGGACTTTGTATGGGATCTAGGGTCAAATGGGGCCGGATCTTTATGAAATTTGGCAGGATCATCAAGACTTCTATAAAACTTAGTTGTGCCGTATTTTATCGATATGTCCGTATATTTAACATAATTATGAGCTCAAAAGCCCTTTTCGGGGGTTCTGTTCTATGGGGACTAGGGGAAATAATGGACCGATTTCAACCATTTGCAATAGGCTTCATCTTTGGGTCAAATAAAACGTGCGTGCCAAATTTCATCCAATTATCTTGAAAATTGCGACCTGTACCTTGCGCACAAGGTTTACATGGTTTATATCTTAGAAAACGAGTCTAAGCCGGTTGGTATACTCTAAGGTGGGACGAATATTTTTGTATGTTACAAACATCACACAGTGGGGCAGAATGGAAATTTTTTTGAAATAAATCTGCCATTTCTAAACGGCTGATCCGATCGGGATAAAATTTGGCGTGAGCGTAGCCAAGGAGTATTCGAGTTTAAGCTTTGAAGATGAACCCCACAGATGACCCAGGGACGGAGCTGTGGCGGCTCAAAGTAGGGTACCTACGATATGTAAAATTTTTAAACTCGTGCCATTTTTTTGTTTTTCACCCACATACAAAGATTTTTATATTTTCTGAAAATAATATCCGAGTTATAGGCATTTAAAAATTTAGTGATACAAAATTTACCATACCTTGGCCCGCCTTTTTTGAATACCGGGCGTAATTTTGGACCAAATGGACTCAATTTTTTCTTGTTAGTTAGACAACAAAATTTCCATTAATATAAAACAAATTTCAGATCAATATCATTTACAGATCCAAAAATATACGTTTTTTAATTTAAAAATTCAAAAAATTTTAGATTTTTGCCGTTTTTTTGTCCAAAATGTGTCTTAACTCTTTTATTAATTAAATAATTTTTTTTTTTAAGAACATATAACAATTTTATAATTTTCTAAAAGGTATCTTTACGCAGAACGCTATGGCGTAAAAAACTTGTCCTATTTTTTGAAAATGTTGCCACTGCGTCCTTCCGAATATGACCTATTTTTTATCAAAACTTCAACTTTGGGCGACATGTTCTAAAATCCTAAAGCTGGGATCAGAAAACTGAAAGCAGTTTTGGAAACCTCAATATGTTTCTATTTACTCCAAAAGTATTTTCCCAGCCCTGAGAGAAATGTGGACCCTATGGGCAAAAATGTAAAAAATCCCATTTTTGGGATTTTCATTCCTATTTTTGGGAATTGCGGGATGTCCTTTGACCTTTTCAATTTTTTTTTGCATTTTCTTATTTGAAATGAAAAATTTAACAAGCGTTGAAGATTTCATTGAGTTCCGTTAATAAATAAAGATTTTGTCATATATTACATATTTGTTAAATTTCTAAAAGTATGATTTATATCAAAATTTTAATAGGGTCGCAGATAGCTACAACAATTTAGTCCATATTTATCCCTTAATATGTTTTTTTAGTTAGATAAGGAAATTCTCGACCCTTTACAAAAAATTTCAGGCCAATATCTCAATTACATTCAAAAATATGTTCATTTAAACCTGTGTCCTTTAATTTCATATTTTTCATATTTTAGTATTAAGTATGACAGAACATACATTTGGTGTTGAATAAAATATTTGGACAATTTTTAAAAATTATTTAGTTAATTATTTTATTAAAGACTATAACATTATATATACAATAAAAAAATATAATTTTATTATGAGCCACGCACAACAACACCTAAATCACCCCACACAAACCACCTTTCCCGCCCACCGAAATATAAAACACAATTTAATACAATATCATCAGTTAGTATAATAGCTTTTTTTATTTGAACTGTTTATCTTAAACATAATACAATTAATTTTTACAACCTACTTATATAGTTAATTCCTAACACTACTTATTTTCTATAAAATAATCTGTCACATCGGTATACATATCCAGAAGGTAATATAAGTCTTTAAATATTCCTCGTTTTGAGATGATAGAGTTTCATAACAAATCCATTTTTTTCGCATAGTTGAAAGAACAGGATCAGAAGATAGAAGTAAACTATTAAAAATATCTTCATTCTGTGATTGCCTGGAGCATTTTCTTGAGCTGAAAAGTTGAACATGCTTAAAATCTCGATTCCTCGCTTCCTGGGCTTCTTCTGTTAACTCTCCAAGTGGAAGAATATTCGATTCAATTATTATTTGACCATGACACAATACTTTGTTTACTGTTGGTGTTAGTTCCCTCCATGGGTACAGAGATACAAGTAATTTAGAAATTTCAGATGTATATTCCCCAAATCGATTTCCATTAATTTTATGTTTACTATTCAGTGCCATTAAAATAGTGTTAACTCTTCGAAGCAACTCCTTGTCGATTCCAGTTATTTTTGAAGTAATTTCAAAATCACGAAAAAACCTTCTCGCCGTATTACCGTCATTTGTACTACCGCAACTTGGAATTGGTTTGTCGATGTTTAATCCCATCTGAACTTTAAATTCTTCTTGGATTCTGCTTTTTTCCGCAGCTCTCAGTTCTTTTAATTCTTCATTATTTTTTGTTGATTTAGTAAGATTCTCTGGCACACTTCTATATTTGAGGTCGTATGCTATGTGTAAAAAGTAATCCAAAAATCGTATTCTGGCATGAAGTGGTGAAATTCATTAATACTTCTGCTTTTGTTTATATTTGAGAATTGCGACTTTTTCTCATTACATATTGAGCATCTCCAGAAGGAAGAAGTTTCTGTTATCGCATTGCTGACCTTTCCATCAATCATTGTTAAGCTTAGCTGATATGATACGTTAATAGAGAATTCCTTTATTTTTATGCAAATGGGCTCCAGTGCATTTATTTCATCTTTTAAATATTCCACTAAATCTTTTGTTGTTTCTTTGACTCCTTTATATATTCAAATCCAATGGGTCTACAAAAATTTTTTGAACCCGGAGTTGTATTGATCCATATATCTTTAAATGAATTTCCGATGCTTGACGATAATGGATTAAGGGAATATGAACGAATTCGTAATGGCACTAATGATGACATAAATACATAAATAATGATACATAAATACAACCTTGTTTGTATTCTGGAAGTTAGAAATTTAACAAATATGTAATATATGACAAAATCTTTATTTATGAACAAAACTCAATGAAATCTTCAACGCTTGTTAAATTTGTCATTTCAAATAAGAAAATGCACAAAAAAAATTGAAAATAGAAAATTTTTGCCCATAGGGTCCACATTTCTTTCAGGACTGGGAAAATACTTTTGGAGTAAATAGAAAACATATTGAGGTTTCCAAAACTGCTTTCAGTTTTCTGATCCCAGCTTTGGGATTTTAGAACATGTCGCCCAAAGTTGAAGTTTTGATAAAAAATAGGTCATATTCGGAAGGACACAGTGGCAACATTTTCAAAAAATAGGACAAGTTTTTTACGCCAAAGCGTTCTGAGTAAAGATACCTTTTAGAAAATTATAAAATTGTTATATGTTCTTAAAAAAAATTTATTTAATTAATAAAAGAGTTAAGACACATTTTGGGCAAAAAAACGGCAAAAATCTAAAATTTTTTGAATTTTTAAATTAAAAAACGTATATTTTTGGATCTGTAAATTATATCTGAAATTTTTTTATATTATTGGAAATTTTGTTGTCTAACTAACAATTGAGTCCATTTGGTCCAAAATTACGCCCGGTATTCAAAAAAAGGCGGACCAAGGTATGGTAAATTTTGTATCACTAAATTTTTAAATGCCTATAACTCGGATATTATAAGAGATAAGTAGTATGCCCATGCATGTTTTTTCAAGATCTCGTCGAGCGCTTTCAGAAAATATAAAAATTTGGTATTTGGGTGAAAAACAAAAAAATGGCACGAGTTTAAAAATTTTACATGTCGTGGGTACCCTACTTTGAGCCGCCAAAGCTCCGTCCCTGGGGCATCTGCTCAAAACTTAAACTCGAATACTCCTTGGCTACGCTCACGCCAAATTTTATCCCGATCTGATCAGCCGTTTAGAAATGCCAGATTTATTTCCAAAAAATTTCCATTCTGCCTCACTGTGCATCAGCACAAATCCAATATACCCTCCCCACTAAAGTGGTGTAGGGTATAATAACAAAGCAAAAATTAATGAAATGATGTGAAAAAAAATTAAAGTTGTTGATTTTATGAATATAAATATAATTGTGTAGAAATTATAAGTAACAAAAAATTTTTGAAAATATTAATAAAATTACAACTAAAAAATATAAACAAACAAAGAAATAAATTACCAAACTTTTTTATAAAGAATTTAAAAAAATGCTATCAACAGTTTAGGATCTAAAGAAAAAAACGATTCCGTTGGTTTTTTAATAAAAAAATTTATATTTTTATTAAAAAGTATAGAAACTTATGCCTTTCTATTTAAGTGCAAAGTATGATTTATATCAAAATTTTAATAGGGTCGCAGATAGCTACAACAATTTAGTCCATATTTATCCCTTAATATGTTTTTTTAGTTAGATAAGGAAATTCTCGACCCTTTACAAAAAATTTCAGGCAATATCTCAATTACATTCAAAAATATGTTCATTTAAACCTGTGTCCTTTAATTTCATATTTTTCATATTTTAGTATTAAGTATGACAGAACATACATTTGGTGTTGAATAAAATATTTGGACAATTTTTAAAAATTATTTAGTTAATTATTTTATTAAAGACTATAACATTATATATACAATAAAAAAAATAATTTTTTATGAGCCACGCACAACAACACCTAAATCACCCACACAAACCACCTTTCCCGCCCACCGAAATATAAAACACAATTTAATACAATATCATCAGTTAGTATAATAGCTTTTTTTATTTGAACTGTTTATCTTAAACATAATACAATTAATTTTTACAACCTACTTATATAGTTAATTCCTAACACTACTTATTTTCTATAAAATAATCTGTCACATCGGTATACATATCCAGAAGGTAATATAAGTCTTTAAATATTCCTCGTTTTGAGATGATAGAGTTTCATAACAAATCCATTTTTTTCGCATAGTTGAAAGAACAGGATCAGAAGATAGAAGTAAACTATTAAAAATATCTTCATTCTGTGATTGCCTGGAGCATTTTCTTGAGCTGAAAAGTTGAACATGCTTAAAATCTCGATTCCTCGCTTCCTGGGCTTCTTCTGTTAACTCTCCAAGTGGAAGAATATTCGATTCAATTATTATTTGACCATGACACAATACTTTGTTTACTGTTGGTGTTAGTTCCCTCCATGGGTACAGAGATACAAGTAATTTAGAAATTTCAGATGTATATTCCCCAAATCGATTTCCATTAATTTTATGTTTACTATTCAGTGCCATTAAAATAGTGTTAACTCTTCGAAGCAACTCCTTGTCGATTCCAGTTATTTTTGAAGTAATTTCAAAATCACGAAAAAACCTTCTCGCCGTATTACCGTCATTTGTACTACCGCAACTTGGAAGTGGTTTGTCGATGTTTAATCCCATCTGAACTTTAAATTCTTCTTGGATTCTGCTTTTTTCCGCAGCTCTCAGTTCTTTTAATTCTTCATTATTTTTTGTTGATTTAGTAAGATTCTCTGGCACACTTCTATATTTGAGGTCGTATGCTATGTGTAAAAAGTAATCCAAAAATCGTATTCTGGCATGAAGTGGTGAAATTCATTAATACTTCTGCTTTTGTTTATATTTGAGAATTGCGACTTTTTCTCATTACATATTGAGCATCTCCAGAAGGAAGAAGTTTCTGTTATCGCATTGCTGACCTTTCCATCAATCATTGTTAAGCTTAGCTGATATGATACGTTAATAGAGAATTCCTTTATTTTTATGCAAATGGGCTCCAGTGCATTTATTTCATCTTTTAAATATTCCACTAAATCTTTTGTTGTTTTCTTTGACTCCTTTATATATTCAAATCCAATGGGTCTACAAAAATTTTTTGAACCCGGAGTTGTATTGATCCATATATCTTTAAATGAATTTCCGATGCTTGACGATAATGGATTAAGGGAATATGAACGAATTCGTAATGGCACTAATGATGACATAAATACATAAATAATGATACATAATACAACCTTGTTTGTATTCTGGAAGTTAGAAATTTAACAAATATGTAATATATGACAAAATCTTTATTTATGAACAAAACTCAATGAAATCTTCAACGCTTGTTAAATTTGTCATTTCAAATAAGAAAATGCACAAAAAAAATTGAAAATAGAAAATTTTTGCCCATAGGGTCCACATTTCTTTCAGGACTGGGAAAATACTTTTGGAGTAAATAGAAAACATATTGAGGTTTCCAAAACTGCTTTCAGTTTTCTGATCCCAGCTTTGGGATTTTAGAACATGTCGCCCAAAGTTGAAGTTTTGATAAAAAATAGGTCATATTCGGAAGGACACAGTGGCAACATTTTCAAAAAATAGGACAAGTTTTTTACGCCAAAGCGTTCTGAGTAAAGATACCTTTTAGAAAATTATAAAATTGTTATATGTTCTTTAAAAAAAATTTATTTAATTAATAAAAGAGTTAAGACACATTTTGGGCAAAAAAACGGCAAAAATCTAAAATTTTTGAATTTTTAAATTAAAAAACGTATATTTTTGGATCTGTAAATTATATCTGAAATTTTTTTATATTATTGGAAATTTTGTTGTCTAACTAACAATTGAGTCCATTTGGTCCAAAATTACGCCCGGTATTCAAAAAAAGGCGGACCAAGGTATGGTAAATTTTGTATCACTAAATTTTTAAATGCCTATAACTCGGATATTATAAGAGATAAGTAGTATGCCCATGCATGTTTTTTCAAGATCTCGTCGAGCGCTTTCAGAAAATATAAAAATTTGGTATTTGGGTGAAAAACAAAAAAATGGCACGAGTTTAAAAATTTTACATGTCGTGGGTACCCTACTTTGAGCCGCCAAAGCTCCGTCCCTGGGGCATCTGCTCAAAACTTAAACTCGAATACTCCTTGGCTACGCTCACGCCAAATTTTATCCCGATCTGATCAGCCGTTTAGAAATGCCAGATTTATTTCCAAAAAATTTCCATTCTGCCTCACTGTGCATCAGCACAAATCCAATATATTTGGGTGAAAAACAAAAAAATGGCACGAGTTTAAAAATTTTACATGTCGTGGGTACCCTACTTTGAGCCGCCAAAGCTCCGTCCCTGGGGCATCTGCTCAAAACTTAAACTCGAATACTCCTTGGCTACGCTCACGCCAAATTTTATCCCGATCTGATCAGCCGTTTAGAAATGCCAGATTTATTTCCAAAAAATTTCCATTCTGCCTCACTGTGCATCAGCACAAATCCAATATACCCTCCCCACTAAAGTGGTGTAGGGTATAATAACAAAGCAAAAATTAATGAAATGATGTGAAAAAAAATTAAAGTTGTTGATTTTATGAATATAAATATAATTGTGTAGAAATTATAAGTAACAAAAAATTTTTGAAAATATTAATAAAATTACAACTAAAAAATATAAACAAACAAAGAAATAAATTACCAAACTTTTTTATAAAGAATTTAAAAAAATGCTATCAACAGTTTAGGATCTAAAGAAAAAAACGATTCCGTTGGTTTTTTAATAAAAAAATTTATATTTTTATTAAAAAGTATAGAAACTTATGCCTTTCTATTTAAGTGCATAAAATTATTCGGAAGCATATTACCTACATATTTCCATATTTTTATTAAGTTGTAAAAATGTATGAACATTTTATTTCTTCTTTAATTTTTTAACACTACTTTTTTAATTTTACATAAAACTAAATGAAAAGTTTTTTACCTGTTACTTTTTGTATTATAGTTGCCATTCATAGTTTGTTGCTATTTCTTAATAATTTGATTTTTTTGTAAAAAAAGGCCGTAATAAATTTCAAATTCTTAGAATTTACATTCTATTTATCACATGATTAACAGAAATGCACTAACTGTTAACTTTCCCACCAAAGAACATGCACATTATTTTGTGTTATTGTTATTTATATTTTATTTACAGCAATACTTAAAGTAAATAGAGTTTCCTACTAGGGATCCCAATCGGGAATTCCCGGATTTGAAAATACCGAAAACCTTTTAAAAATGAAATCCCTGGATTTTAAAAACCCGAAATTGAGGTGTTTTTTTCCGCTAAATTTATACATTATAAAATATTAAATGAGAGAATTTTAATAGTTTTTGACTAAAAAACAAGCGGGATCACAAAATTTTTAAATTTCGGTATATTTTTGAATCGAATTGCATTATTCATTGAGTAATTTTTTAGACTTAAGATGACTCTACTAACTTACAAGCTAAAAAATATCAAAAAATAAAAAGGGCAATAAATAGGCAATTTTCAAGATAATTGGATGGATGCATTGAATTGGCACACACTCTTTTTTTGGCCCAAGGACGAAGCCTATTGAAAATGGATAAAATCGGTCCATTATTTCGCCTAGCCCCCATACAACCGTTTGTGGATTTGATGAGCAATTGAAATTTACCAGATGCACATTTTAAATTTGAAACAATTGAAAAAATAATTTGTTCGAAATTTAAAAAAAGTTTGATGTGGTAATATATTTTCAATTTTATTTCATCGATTCACAATCGATGTTGTAGCGTTGTATGTCAGCAGCTGCTACAATAGTCATAACAATGTTGTTGGTATTTTCTATGCAAAAGCTGTATACAACTCATACGACAATTTTTCATATGTTTTTCTAATGTTGTAAGAAATGTTAGTGTTGCCAATTGTTTATTTCAACATATAAACAAAAAATCAAACGATTTTAACATAAACAAGTATGAATGTATAGTCGGGCGTAGCCGACCATATGATACCCTACACCAGTCAGTATGTATGTTAAAAATGGGGATTATTTAAAAAAATAAAGCATTTGGTTTGTTTTTTTTTTTTTTTTTTTTTTAACTTTATTTCGGAATATTTTTACTTTTTTTTTGGCAAAAAAAAGTGGCCTCCGGTAGGTTAGTGGTTAGTGTTCTAGTCTGGTAGACCGGAGGTGGTGGGTTCGATTCCCACCCGTGGCACTGGTTAAGGAGCGCACAACAGGCCCGATAGAGGCCTAGGTGTATTTCTTCGGATTTGATGTGTATACATCCTCCTTTCAAACTAACTAACTAACTAACTTGGCAAAAAAAAAGAGATTTTTTAAGAGGGCTTTAAGGGGAGTAGCGCAAAATATGGCCCCATCCTTAAAAATGTTGGTAGGGGGAGGTAAGACATCTTCAATATTATTAATGTAGAATTTAAAAGTGTTATTAGTGTTTGAAAGTGAATTTTGACCTTTAAGTCATTTTCTGAAGGGGAGTTTGTATGTGGGATAGGGTCAAATGAAGCCCGATCATTACAAAAATCGGCAGTGTCATTTAAAACTAAGTTTTGTCGACTTTTGTGAACATAATAGATCATTTAAATTAATTATAAGCCAAAAGGCCCTATTTGGGGAGTACGGTTGTATGGGGGCTAGTCGAAATAATACACCGATTTTAACCATTTTCAATAGGCTTTGTCCTGGGGCCAAAAGAAGCGTGTGTGCCAAATTTCATCCAATTATCTTGAAAATTGCGGCCTGTACCTTGCGCACAAGGTTTACATGGACAGCCAGCCAGACGGACGGACGGACATAGCTTAATCGACACAAACTCAATATACCCTCCCCACTTAAGTGGTGTATGGTATGAAAAGCAGTGGACTTAACACAAGGTAAGCTTTGAGCAAGATTTCTCAAACGTGCTCTAAGTTTTCTTTTGTTGTCACTTTTTACATCATACATACATACATACATACATACATACATACATACATACATACATACATACATACATACATACTTCATGTATTTTAGTTATGTATAATAGTTTTTTGTATATTCAATAAAAACAATTTACATAAATCTTCAATTGGAATAATTATTTTTTAGTCGATATTTAAAATTACAATAATTTAATCGAATTCATTAAAGACGTATTTGAAATATGCCACCAGTTCTAATTAAACGAATTAATTATAATAATACTGTTTAAATTGAAATTTTTGACACGTTTTTTCCAATTAACATTTTTAATTTTCAGTTAATCAATAGTATCATTTTGATGATTAGAGCAAAATCAAAACATTTTTTAATTAATAGGAGCAATTTCATAATTGAAATTCATTTTTAATTTTTTCTGTTTAATGATATCGATAAACATTTCATAATTGTATTTCATTGACTTGTCCTAAAACCTAACCTTTTTTTTACATCAGAATTGGCTCATTATTATACCCTACACCACTTTAGTGGGGAGGGTGTGACCCTATGCCCCATACAAACTCCACTTCAGAAAATGACTTAAAGTCAAAATTCACTTACAAACACTAATAACACTTTTAAATTCTACATAAATAATATTGAAGAAGACTTAACTCCCCCTACCAACTTTTTCAAGGATAGAGCCATATTTTGCCCTACTCCCCATTAAGCCCTCTTAAAATTTTTTTTTGCCAAAAAAAAAGTAAAAATATTCCGAAATAAAGTTAAAAAAGCGAACCAAATGCTTTATTTTTTTTTTAATAAACCCCATTTTTAACATACATACATATTGACTGGTGTAGGGTATCATATGGTCGGCTACGCCCGACTATACATTCATACTTGTTTTTCTTTTAACATTTTTAACGCAAATAACTTATCTGTTTCATATAATGACGATATAATTTTTATACCCTACACCATTATAGTGGGGAGGGTATTATAAGTTTGTGCTGAAGTTTGTAACATACAAAAATATTGGTCCAATACCCACCTTAAAGTATACCGATCGATTCAGAATCATTTTTTGAGTCGATTAAGCTATGTCCGTCGGTCTGCCCGGCTGGCTGGCTGTCCATGTAAACCTTGTGCGCAAGGTACAGGCCGCAATTATCAAGATAATTTGGACCAAGCATGTTTTTTGGCACAAGGACGAAGCCTATTGAAAATGGTTGAAATCGGTCCATTATTTCACCTAGCCCCCATACAACCGTACCTCCCGATTTGAACTTTTTATGCTATAATTACGTCAAATATTCTGCTATCTCTTTAAAAATTCGCACAAATAAGTTTTATATAAGTATAAATGATACTGCAGATTTTCGTAAGGATCGGCCTATATTTGACCCTAGCCCCCATACAAACCCCCCTTCAAAAATGACTTAAACGTCTAAAATTGACTTGTAACCATTTGTATCGCAATGAAACTCAACAAAACTAACTGTTATTTAGAAATATATCCTTTTCCCAAATTTACCGAGGATCGGCCCATATTTGACCTATATAAAGCCTCATTTAGAAATTTTAGTTTTTTATCAATAAATGGCTTAAATATTTTGGAATTATGGTAATATTCAACATAAAAGTTTCTTTACAAAAAATAAAAATTTTATAAAAGTAAAAATTGTAAAAATATACTCATGGTGTAGGGTATCATATGGTCGGCCATGCCCGACTATACTTTCCTACTTGTTTTTTTTTACTTTTTATTTTACTTCAGATAATGTGCAAACTATTCTCCTTTAGAAAATTCAAAGTTTGTAGTACGAAGAAGTACCAAATAATCCCCTTTGATGTGTTCTCATCTAATCCGGACTCTACATACTTACTTTCATGTTTCTAAGTTCATTATTATAAAAAACTCAAAAAGCACCAAAAAGTTCCCTTTTATGGGTTCTCATCTAATTCTCACCAATATTATAGAATATTCCAAAAGTACCTTTTGAAATTCGATTTTAAATAGCGATCTTCTCGAAAGCATGTCTAATAGAATTATTGAAGATTCGGATCTCGCCGATATCTGGGGTCTTCTAAAAACTGATTTCAACAGACAGACAGACGGACATGGCTTAATCGACTCCACTATCTATAAGGATCCAGAATATATATACTTTATACGGTCGGAAAATTATATTATAGAAATTACAAACGGAAATACGCGTCACCTTCTCACGAAGGTGAAGGGTATAAAAATGTAAACAATAACAAACTTTGGCAGTTACCTAAACCAGGCGAATTAAGAAAAAATAATCAGCTAATTGAATAACACCACCAAGGCGAATAGACTATAAGGTGAAGTCATTTCGGCGAATTTATGAAATTTTTATATATGTAGTTTGACAGCGTCGGGTTTGAGAGAATTTTTTTTTTATATTGTGTTTGACAGCTTTGGGCTAAATTTCCGTGGACAAAAAAACAATCAGCTGTTGAAATGACTTCACCTTATTAGTTTCGCCATGAACACCACCTTGTATGAATGCGCCTTTGTGGTGGCGGTTCTGCAACAACAACATGATACATGTATTTTGTTTTTGCATTTGGTTTACGTAAATGTCAAAAACCATAGGAACAGCTAATTCATTTCATTAAAAATTTTTATATTTTATTAAAAAATAAGGTTATTAAAATTTGTCTTAAAAATTGAATGGAATAATGTTTGCTTCAAACGAAAAGTTCTATTCCGGTATATTAGTTTGCAAAATTTAAA
This sequence comes from Lucilia cuprina, assembly GCF_022045245.1. NCBI lineage: Eukaryota > Metazoa > Arthropoda > Insecta > Diptera > Calliphoridae > Lucilia > Lucilia cuprina. The sequence goes on along the minus strand of NC_060949.1, from coordinate 15,364,704 downwards.
TGAGTGCATGAAGTTAATTAAAACTTATTTTTTGTGAAAAATAAACATAAAGAAGTACATATTCATGAAGAAATTTTCTTACGAATATATAATTCTTTGTTGTGAGTAGCAAAGTAGCAGTAGACGGTCGGGTAAATTGCTCATATGGATTTTATTATATAAAGCGTTCCGGAACAGATTTTTTAGTTAATCTCTTTATCTACATAGTGTACAATGTACACTGTACATATATAACAATATTATTTAATTTGTTAACATTAAATAAATTTCAAAATTAAGTCATCCGGACTCTACATACTTAATTTCATGTTTCTAGGTTTAATATTATAGAAAATTCAAAAAGTACCTTTTGTAGAACAAAAAAGTACCAATAAGTCTCCTTTAATGTTTCTGATCTAATCCGCGCTCTACGTTAATTTAATGTTTCTAGGTTTATTATTATAGAAAATTAAAAAAGTACCATTTGTAGAACAAAAAATGTACCAAAAAGTCCCTTTTTAAAGGTTCTTACATAGTCAAGGCCTACATGCTAAGTTTTCATGTTTCTAGGTTCAATATTATAGAAAATTCAAAAAGTACCTCTTGTAGAACGAAAAAGTACCAAAAAGTCCCCTTTTATAGGTTCTTACCTAGTCAATGGTAAAATTTCATGTTTCTAGGTTCAATTTTATAGAAAATTCAAAAATTACCTTTTGTAGAACGAAAATGTACTATAAAAGTCTCTTTTTCTAGGTTCAATATTATAGAAAGTTGAAAATTACCTTTTGAAAAACGAAAATGTACCAAAAAAGTCCCTTTTAATGAGTTCTCGCCTAATTCAGGCTCTACATACTTAATTTCATGTTTCTTGCCAATAACAACGTAACGTGATGTTCATTCTTTGCTTTGTGTTTATAAACAAGAAATCACAACAACAACAACAAAATTTACCGTTTGATACTGTAATTTGTTTTTGTATTGTATAAGCATGTTCGAAAACTAAATTTTTCATAAAATTTTCAGAGGTGGTCTAGGATTTTTACTCATATCTTCGTTATTTTCGCGCGTTCTATTCTATCGTATTTCCAACAGAATGATAAAAAATTCAAATCTTTCAGATATGTTACCATGTACACATGTTACCTTGGCGAGACCTCCTCCTTGGTGTTATTGCAATCCCTGGGTATAAAGAGGTGGCCAATACCTCCAGTCTGGCCGGGACTTAAAAATTGGTTATAGTCTACTGCTTGGCTTAGTCCTTGCATAGATTGCTAGAGGTCAGACCAGAGCATCGCATAATCTGGTAATACGGCTGGCCAGTTGCCCGCAGGACTGTGTCCTGGCTGGTCAGTTGAGTAGCTGTGGGACTAAGCGTTGGAAATGAGTTGGTATTAATTGTATGAATGTGGCGTACGGCGGGCCTCACCCACCTGTCTACCTATAATAAATGTGTCGTATTTTTTCTCTTATGAATGTGTCGTATGAATGGGATGTGTGCTGGGTTGAATAATGATGGAAGGTATCATATACATTTGATACCATTGAATTTTCCTGAACAGAGTATACTCTGTTCATATCAAAATTACCACAGTGTGTCCCTGTAAGTAAGAACAATGTCTACGACTTACGTCTCTAGGTGCTGTTGTCGAATCAACAGAGGCCATCCAATGGCCTGAAAATGATGTTGTTACAGAACTGCCACCTTATTTGAATTCTCCATGCTTCACTTCTATGAGATAATTATACATATCGTTTCTCTCATAAGAGATATCAAAACCAACATGCTGAATTTCGTGTTTCTAGTAGGGATGCCAATCCCGAACCCAAAAATCCCGGGATTTGCAAAATTAATCCCAGGATTTTTTTGGGATTAGGATTTGCTTCAAGAAATGTCTTTTCTCTTTTAAGCCATAATTTTCATTAATTTGCAAATTACGATCTTATTTTATTTCTGATTTATGCAAAACAAAATTAAGATCAGCTTAGTTTTATACTTATTTGAAAGTTTAATTTTTTAAAGTGAAATGATTCCATTTTTTAAACATATGTATTTGAAAGTTTAATTTTTTGTAAGTACATAGTACATATAAATTGATTTATTCATTTCGTTTTTAACACATCGAAATATTTGTAATAGACCCAAAAAGTATACACATTTTGTGCCTGTAAGTTGAAAACGCGAGTTAGAAGAGGTGCAAATTTGGACAAAAAAGAGAAAAGACGACCTAATAGAACCTCCTCTGAAAAAATCAATATTAGTACATTACTATAATTTAATGGTGGGTATTTCATTTTTGTACAGTAAAATACAAGTTTTATTTATCAAGATTTTGGATTTCATGGAAGGGTATATTGGGTTTGTGCTGATGTTTGTAATGCACAATAATATTGGTGCTAAATCATTTTATTTGTTGATTTCGCTATGTCCGTCCGCCTATCCGTCCGTCCATGCAAATCTTGTAATCATACTGCAGGTCACAATTTTGAAGATAATTTACTGAAATTTAGTACATGGTCTTCTATTGGCCCAGCGACGATGCAAGGTATATTCAAATTAAATGATTCATTATGAATACCAATTCACATTTTACTTTTTGTAACAGGTATAGAGTATTTTATGGTCGGCCTTTACCGAATATAATTTCTTACTTGTTTTGAAATTGTGAAATTGTAAAAGTTTTTATTTAAAAATTATAATTAATTAGATTATTTTAATTTTAATAAATCTTTTGTTATCTAAATTTCAACATACTTAAACATTTTCTTTACAAAAATGATGATTTGAAGATTTTCATATATAAAATAATTAAATTCTTTAATACCGAAAAATCCCGAGATCCCGAGATTACAAATTTTCAAAATCCCGAACCCCGGAATTCGTAAAAGCCAGTTCCGATTGTCAATGAAAAGCTTTTATCTTTAGTTTACATTAATAAGTTAGCTGGTGTCTGTAGGGATGGTGCTAATGTAATGACAGGTATGCATTAAGGTTTCATAGAACATTAAAAAAACATGACTGCATCCAAATTTCTAACTGATCACCCATCCACGAAAGTTGCAGAAAAAATAATAAAAAAATACGTGGGGGCCATCTCACTTTGTGAGAAGATCTTTACCATGATCTTAAAATGTTCAAAGATGCACAGTGGGGCAGAATGGAAATCTTTTGGAAATAAATCTGGCATTTCAAAACGGCTGATCCGACCGGGATAAAATTTGGCGTTAGCATAGCCAAGGAGTATTCGAGTTTAAGTTTTGAAGATGAACCCGACAGATGCCCCAGGGACGGAGCTATGGCGGCTCAAAGTAGGGTAACTACGGCATGTAAAATTTTTAAACTCATGCCATTTTTTGTTTTTCATCCAAAATACAAAGATTTTTATATTTTCTGAAAGCGCTCGACGAGATCTTGAAAAAACATGCTTGGACATACTACTTATCTCTTATAATATCCGAGTTATAGGTATTTAAAAATTTAGTGATACAAAATTTACCATACCTTGGTCCACCTTTTTTTGAATACCGGGCGTAATTTTGGACCAAATGGACTCAATTTTTTCTTGTTAGTTAGACAACAATTTCCAATAATATACAAAAAATTTCAGATCAATATCATTTACAGATCCAAAAATATACGTTTTTTAATTTAAAAATTCAAAAAATTTTAGATTTTTGCCGTTTTTTTGCCCAAAATGTGTCTTAACTCTTTTATTAATAAAATAAAATTTTCTTTAAGAACATATAGCAATTTTATAGTTTTCTAAGAGGTATCTTTACGCAGAACGCTTTGGCGTAAAAAACTTGTCCTATTTTTTGAAAATGTTGCCACTGCGTCCTTCCGAATATGACCTATTTTATATCAAAACTTCAACTTTGGGCGACATGTTCTAAAATCCCAAAGCTGGGATCAGAATACTGAAAGCAGTTTTGGAAACCTCAATATGTTTTCTATTTACTTCAAAAGTATTTTCCCAGCCCTGAAAGAAATGTGGACCCTATTGGCAAAAATGTAAAAAATCCCAATTTTGAGATTTGTTGTTGAATAAAATATTTGGACAATTTTTAAAAATTATTTAGTTAATTATTTTATTAAAGACTATAACATTGTATATACAATAAAAAAATATATTTTTTTTATGAGCCTCGCACAATAACACCTAAATCACCCCACACAAACCACCTTTCCCGCTCACCGAAATATAAAACACAATTTAATACAATATCATCAGTTAGTATAATAGCTTTTTATTTGAACTGTTTATCTTAAACATAATACAATTAATTCTTACAACCTAATTATATATAGTTAATTCCTAACACCTTAACAACTTATTTTCTATAAAATAATCTGTCCTTTAAATCTTCCTCGTTTTGAGATGATAGAGTTTCATAACAAATCCATCTTTTTCGCATAGTTGAAAGAACAGGATCAGAAGATAGAAGTAAACTATTAAAAATATCTTCATTCTGTGATTGCCTGGAGCATTTTCTTGCGCTGAAAAGTTGAACATGCTTAAAATCTCGATTCCTCGCTTCCTGGGCTTCTTCTGTTAACTCTCCAAGTGGAAGACTATTCGATTCAATTATTATTTGACCATGACACAATACTTTGTGTACTGTTGGTGTTAGTTCCCTCCATGGATACAGAGACACAAGTAATTTAGAAATTTCAGATGTATATTCCCCAAATCGATTTCCATTAATTTTATGTTTACTATTCAGTGCCATTAAAATAGTGTTAACTCTTCGAAGCAACTCCTTGTCGATTCCAGTTATTTTTGAAGTAATTTCAAAATCACGAAAAAACCTTCTCGCCGTATTACCGTCATTTGTACTACCGCAACTTGGAAGTGGTTTGTCGATGTTTAATCCCATCTGAACTTAAAATTCTTGTTGGATTCTGCTTTTTTCCGCTGCTCTCAGTTCTTTCAATTCTTCATTATTTTTGTTGATTTTGTAAGATTCTCTGGCACACTTCTATATTTGAGGTCGTATGCTATGTGTAAAAAGTAATCCAAAAATCGTATTCTGGCATGAAGTGGTGAAATTCCGAAAGACAGGACTTCTTCATTAATACTTCTGCTTTTGTTTATATTTGAGAATTGCGACTTTTTCCCATTCTTATCCCCATTTACACATTAAGACAACATCACAGTTATGAATTTTCCTTAGTTGGTCTTCTGAAAAGTCTGACACAATTCTTGATGCTGTGTTTTCGAGCAAAGATGATATATCAATACAAGCTTCCACATCATTAACAGCAATAGGTGATGGTAGGATAGTTTGTTTTTTTCCTGGATCGCCTTGTATGATGGTAATATATTGTGTCCTTTTTCATGCAGAGCTTTCCTTAATATTTGGTACTTATTTCGACTGAGACCCAGTTCCAACATAAGCGCTATTGCTTCCTCTTCAGTAAAATTTGATTGTGATGTTGGAGTTGGTATACTTTCCACAATTCGCTTAAGTCGTTTTGGTGATGCATTAGGAAGAATAGTTGCAATATGTACGGCATCCATAGGTTGGGTTTTCCTTTTTCAGCATTTCTTTAAATGTATCAGCAATTTCCTCATTTGAGATTGAAAAAAGTTTTTGTGTGACCCTCTTTTTTGGACCTTGAACATAAGTCTTCGTATGACTTGCAAGGCGCTCCTGTTGAGTGTTGTAAGTTGAGATTTCCGTAGTAGTTTCCATCCAACTACAAAATTTTAATCGAAATTTCTTTTGATTTCCATCCACAGACTTACTTTTTACATTAAAAAGTTTTAAAAAAGTTTTCAATTTTTGATATGCCTGTTTTGTCTGCTTTTCTACTATATGTAGTTTTTATATAATTTGAAATGTCTTCAATTCTTTCTGGCCCTTTTGAATATACACTCCATAAAACGGAACACAACTCTTCGTACTTTAATGTAATCATCATTGTAGATTTATTAAATATGGTACTTAAAATCTGAGAATTTTTGTCATTTCCGATACAGGTATTCCAAAGTAAAAAATTAAGAACTGTCTATCTATTAACATTTAGGACTATATTACTATAACCTGTAATTCAGTCATTGATATTTCTTATTAGTGAATCAATCGAAATTATCATTACCTGTATATTTTACCTACATGATCATAAACGAAACAGAACAAAATGATCTGTCAAAAAAATTTAGGTAAAAATAGTTATAAATTTCTGAAAATTTAAGCATAATAGGCCCTTTCAATTGTAAGGATAAGCAAACAAATTGAAAATAGGTAAATATAAGATTTAAACATGTTCTGTCATATTTAATACTAAAATTAAAAATTAAAGGATACAGGTTTAAATGAACATATTTTTGAATGTAATTGAGATACTGGCTTGAAATTTTTTGTAAAGGGTCGAGAATTCCCATATCTAACTAAAAAAAAGATATTAAAGGATAAATATGTTGTAGCTATCTGCGACCCTATTAAAATTTTGATATAAATCATAGTTTTAGAAATTTAACAAATATGTAATATATGACAAAATCTGTATTTATGAACAAAACTCAATGAAATCTTCAACGCTTGTTAAATTTGTCATATCAAATAAGAAAATGCAAAAAAAAAATTGAAAACGTCAAAGGGCATCCCGCAATTCCCAAAAATAGGAATCAAAATCCAAAAAATGGGATTTTTACATTTTTGCCAATAGGGTCCACATTTCTTTCAGGGCTGGGAAATACTTTTGGAGTAAATAGAAAACATATTGAGGTTTCCAAAACTGCTTTCAGTTTTCTGATCCCAGCTTTGGGATCCTAGAACATGTCGCCCAAAGTTGAAGTTTTGATAAAAAATAGGTCATATTCGGAAGGACGCAGTGGCAACATTTTCAAAAAATAGGACAAGTTTTTTACGCCAAAGCGTTCTGCGTAAAGATACCTTTTAGAAAACTATAAAATTGTTATATGTTCTTAAAGAAAATTTTATTTTATTAATAAAAGAGTTAAGACACATTTTGGGCAAAAAAAGGCAAAAATCTAAAAATTTTTGAATTTTTAAATTAAAAAACGTATATTTTTGGATCTGTAAATTATATTGTATATTATTGGAAATTTTGTTGTCGAACTAACAAGAAAAAATCGAGTCCATTTGGTCCAAAATTACGCCCGGTATTCAAAAAGGCGGACCAAGGTATGGTAAATTTTGTATCACTAAATTTTTAAATGCCTATAACTCGGATATTATAAGAGATAAGTAGTATTTTAAATGTCGTAGGCACCCTACTTTGAGCCGCCACAGCTCCGTCCTTGGGGCATCTGCGGGGTTCATCTTCAAAACTTAAACTCGAATACTCCTTGGCTACGCTCACGCCAAATTTTATCCCGATCGGATCAGCCATTTAGAAATGCCAGATATATTTCCAAAAAATTTCCATTCTGCCCCACTGTGAGATGTTCTGTGGCTAAGTATTGGTGATTGTCTCAAACGACTTTTTTGACTTAAGAGAATGTGCTTCAATATATAGAAACTGATGCGTTGACAAATCTGAGTTACATCATTTAAAAAAATGAAGAATTTATTTTAGAAATTGCGTTTTTATCTGATACTACAGCATTTCTTAACGAATTTAATTTGCAATTGCAAAGAAAAAAATTAAATGATGTGTCAAAACTCCTATTTAATTTAAAAACGCATTATTTTTACTTTTATCCGATATCCCAGCAGAAGACTGAAATTTCCCAAAAACATCAATTTTTATAACTCCCTAAAACTTTCTAAAACTCTTACTCAATCTAAACAATATGAATATCTTTTAATATGAGAAACACTATTTTCCAACTTCCAAAATAGATTCCAGAATTTCTCAAATGTACAACCCTTTCTTGATCTTTACAATAATACATACATTAAATTGTGGTGTCACTAAATATGACTTTGAAATTCAAACAGAACAAATAATATTTCGCAGTGAATTCACTTGTTATAATAAAATTAATACGCAAAGTTTTGGAAAAATGTTGACGAATTAATATATCCGGAACTAAAAAAAAATATCAAAAATGTTTATCGTTTTTCCTCCTCTACTTATTTTTGCGAACAGATTTTCTCAGATTTTTAACTTGAAAAATATTTTATTTATTCGAAACTGTCACAAAAGTATTAATATAGAAAATTTCTTTAAAAACACATAAAATATTAGTCCGATAAATTAAAATTCCATTTTATTAAAAATTTTCTTCTTTTCATTATTTGAGAATTTTTTGGTATTGTTGAACATCTTAATTTAAAATTAAATAAAACAAAATCAGTATATGTATATTTTAATTTATGTGACAATTTTTATTTTTAACCTTTCTTAAAGTTAAAGATTACGATTCATAATTTAAAATATACTTGAAATCCAATATATTATGATATATATTTCTTATTTTTTTATTTCTAAAAATATATGGTTTGAAGAATTAAAGCAAACAAAAAATATTTTTACCATTCATTCATTACATGATCAATTATAATTACTTGTTATGTATAATTGAATAATAACTAATTACAATTATTTGAAATTATCAATTACAATTTATTCTTATTTTATTGAAGGTTTGCTAATTACATTTACTTGTTAGAGTAATTGAAGTTTGAAAATTACAATTAATTGTAATTGAATTTTTTCCAATTACAATTACAAACAATTTAGGTAGTGCCCTGAAATATAAGAAAATTCCACAATTGCAAATAATTATGCTTGCCAACATTTCAATTAGAATCACTAATAATTGTTATTGATTATTTCTCAATTACACATTACAAATAATTGTAATTTGTAAAAAACTTTAATTAAAATAAAAATTGTAATTATTACCCCCAACTTTTTTTTACAAATCAAATGTTACGACACTTAAACTGAAGTTAAGTAAAACTTCAATTTTTTGTGAAAAATAAACATAAAAAATGCATATTCATGAAAATATTATATTACGAATGAATTAATATTTGTTGCGAATGGATAATTCTACTTCGGCGGAGTAATTTTCAATATTTGACCATAATGTAGCAGCTGCCGGACGGGAAAATACCTCATATGAGTTTTGTTATATAAAGCGTTCCGGAACAGACTTTTTTAGTTAATCTCTTTATCTAAATAGTGTCTATTTAAAACAATATTGTAGCGGAACACCTTTATTTATACTTTATTATTTCCATATATACTTTAACTATTATTTTATACACATATTTGCTAATGAATGCAACCTTACACGTAATTTTCCGTTACTGATATTTCAACTAAATGCAACACTACACATATTAGAACGAACACTACTATTGAATACAACACTACACATATTATATTGTAAAGTACATTTGGTGACAACTATGTTGGAATAGATAGAGCTTTTTCGTTGAGTTAAGTTTTTTCTTGTTTTAACGATCGTTTGTTTAATTGAAAGCTCTTGTTTGAGAGTATAAAAGCAGCACCCTCAACGACAACAGCTCATTCTATTCTTGCAGGTTGGTTTGTGCGGTTGAACAACTAGTCTTGGTCACTATGCAAACTTCGTGACGGCTTTAGCTGTCGTTGTTTGTGTGTGTGGAAATTACTAGTTGAATATTCTAAAGTTGTTGTTGGTCGCGATAGTGGCCGCAATTACTAAGAATTATTCAAACGTTCATTCTATTCTTGCAGTATTGTTGTAAATTTGAATAACTTGTGAATGTGAATTAATTGGAATTAAATAAGGATACTTTTAAAATTAAAATAAAGACTTTAAATTATTAAAAATAAAATCCCTACAAAATTGGCGCCCAACTTAGAGGCAGTGAGAAACGCCCATATAGCCGTGTTTTGTATTGTGTTTTTGTGAGCAATCGTAGCGGAAGTTTCTGTAGATTTGAGAAGAAGTCAACGTGTTGCGGCAAGATTGAACATGGTTTCGTTGTCGACAGAACAATTTCAAGAACTTTTGAGTGCTGTTGGTAGACCCAATGAAAAATGTGGCTCTTTTAGCAGTTGTTCTGCGCGTTATGGTGGCGAACGAAATCCTTCCAAGGTAGAAGAATTTATTTCTGCAATTTCTACATTCAAATTGGTGGAGAAAATACCTGATCCAGATGCGGTTAATGGTATGCCGATGCTACTCGAGGGTGATGCTGCGGAATGGTGGCGTGGTGTAAAGGCTAATGTGCAAAGTTTTGATGATGTTGTGCGTATGCTGCGTGAATCGTTTTGTCCTCCTAAGCCTGCATGGAGAATTTATGTTGAGATACATGAATCTAAACAGCAGAAAAATGAACCAACAGATTCCTTCATCCGTAAAAAGCGTGCTTTGTTTGCCCAGTTGCCTAATAGTCCAGTCGAATCAGATCAACTCGATATGATATTTGGTATGCTACATTCGCAGATTCGTGAACGCCTTTTCCGACACAAGGTGAAAACTTTTGATGAGTTATTGGTTGATGCTCGAGAAGCTGAGCAAATTTTAAGTGAACGCAGTACAGTGAACACTGAGGTTGGTAATGTTACCAGTGATCCTGAAGGCGGTCCTAAGCGAAGTTCCTTTTGCCGTAAAAAAGGACATACGGTGGAAACGTGTTTTAAAAAACAGGATTTAATTTCTAAAATCCCTGTCAAAAATGATGCAGTAGTGCCAAAGCCGAAATTTGCGTGTTATGGATGCAATGCTCCAGGTGTAGTGAGAGCTAATTGTCCAAATTGTAGCAAAAAGGTAAATGGTACTTCACCGATGGGTGTAAGTTTTAATTCTTTGGGATTATGTATTGGCCGGAATATACCAGTGGTGAATGTACAACTGTTTGGTGTTCCTGGACAGGCATATTTTGATTCAGGTGCAAAGACAAGTGTGGCAAGTACAAATTTGAAGAAGATAATGGATTTTGAAGGTTGTCAATATGATTCCATTATGTGCAACATATCACTTGCTGATGGTACCTCCTGTGAGAGAAAATGTCTTACGACAAAGTGTAAAATTGTAATTGGTGGTAGATGCCTCAATATCCAATTTCTAATTTTTCCTGAGGAGAAGAGTAACAGGACATTGATTGGATCCGATTTTATGGAGGAGGCGGGAATTGTTTTGAATATGGGCCAGCGGTACTGGTATTTTGAAAATTGCCCTACACAACAATTCGACTTTAGTGAGTCCTGGCCGTTGAATTTAAATTTAGTCGAGTCGATAAAGGTAGCGAAGACAACTACTAGACGCATCATAGGTGAAACCGCCTCAGAACCTGTTCAAATCACTCCTAAAAGAATATGCCGAACTTACGTGTCAGATTTTGAATCATATGGTCCTGATTATAATAAGGAGAACGACTACTCACCCCATTCAATTCAGGCAATATTTAAGGATGCAATTCCTACGGATATGGTGACTCCCGAAAGGTCAAAAGATAATGGACTTTTTACAGGTGTGGTATATAGACCACCGAAAGATGACGATGAACCAATGTTTACTCCTTTATATGCTTTTGACTACAAGGTACTGAAACCCACAGATGGTGCACAGTTGAGTGAAAATCAGAAGATGCAGTTGGATGAGACCTTGCTTGAACATAATGCTGTATTTGGTAGTCTTGGTAAACCATCTCCGTATGCTGTCCATAAAATCGATACAGGTAATCACCAACCCATTGCCTCACCCCCATATCGACTTTCATTTTCGAAATCTAGAGAGTTAAAACGCGAAATTGAGAATATGCTCGAGAACGACATAATTGAAGAATGCGAATCTGCATGGTCGTCGCCGGTGGTTATGGTTCCTAAGAAGGACGGGTCAATTCGTGTTTGTGTTGATTATAGAAAATTAAATTCTATAACGGTTCCCGATAGGTATCCATTACCTCGTATGGATGACTTATTACATTCAGCAAAGAGCACAAAGTACATGACGACATTGGACTTACAATGTGGTTACTATCAAGTGGAAGTAGCAGAGGAAGATCGTGATAAAACTTGCCTCATTACTCCATTTGGAACGTTTCGCTTTAGAAGAATGCATTTTGGGTATTCCGTAACCCAAAGAGCAACATTCCAAAGAGTTATTAACCGTTTTAAAGCTGGAATTCCTGGTATATGTATTTTTGCCTACCTTGATGACATAATTATATGTTCGGAGACTTTTCAACAACATTTAGATGACCTGAAGATAGTATTGAGACGATTGTTGCAGTTCGACTTACGTTTGAATGATCGAAAATGCAAATTTTGCTGTTCCAACGTCAAATTTTTTGGACATATTTTGACTCCTGATGGCATAGCTGTGGACCCGAGTAAAATTCAGGCAATTGTTGAACGCAAGGCACCCAGAAATGTCAAGGAACTTATATCGTTCATACAAACATGTTCCTGGTATAGACGATTCATTGATAAATATGCAGAAATCGCCAGACCACTAACAAACTTGACAAAGAAAACAGCTGTGTGGAAATGGGAAGCAGACGAAATAAAAGCGTACGATGAACTAAAGAAGGCGTTAACTACCTCACCTGTATTGGGACAGTCTGTTGACAACATGCCCTATTCAATAAAGACAGATGCAAGTGCTTATGCAATAGGAGCGGTTTTACTCCAGGGGGAGGATGAGGAGGAGCATCCTATAGAATATGCGAGCCGTTTACTAAGCAACGCTGAACGTAATTATTCAACTACGGAGCGAGAAGCTCTGGCAATAATTTGGGCGTGCAGTAAATTTCGTGGCTACATAGAAGGAGAAGAAATTAAATTGCTGACCGATCATCAGCCATTGAAATGGTTGCTAACCCTGAAATCACTAACAGGAAGACTTGCTAGATGGGGATTGCAAATCCAACAATATAATCTTACCATTGAATATTTTCCCGGTAAAGCAAACGCCGTAGCTGATATGCTATCTAGGCCACCGTGTCCCAGTCATGATACCGAAATTATTGATGGTAACTGTCTTTGCTCATTCCATGTGGATATGCCAACGAAAAGCGTGAAGGAAATTCGAGAAGAACAAATGAGGGATGACTACCTTAAAGATATAATTACGTCATTGGAGAAGCAAGATGAAAACTCCATTCGCTGGTTGAATAGGAGCTATTTATTAAATGATGGTATTTTGTATCGTTATGCTAACGATGACTGCGAAGATGCACAACTGGTAATACCTATCCATGAACGTCCAGAAATTTTAAGAGCATACCATGATGAAAGCACAGCTGGACATTACGGTGCCGAAAGAACAATCGCACGAATTTCAAGTAGATATTTCTGGCCAGGAATGCGAAGTGAAGTTTCTAAATATGTCATGAGCTGTATTGAGTGCCAACGTTACAAAGCATCAAATATGAAACCCGCTGGACTTTTGCAAACAACTAGCAGTAAACAACGATTTGAAGTCGTAGCCGTAGATTTATTCGGTCCCTTACCACAAACAGAAGAAGGTTATCGATGGATACTAATAGTTGAAGATGTAGCCAGCCGGTGGACGGAAATCTTTAAACTTGTGGAAGCAACTGCAGAGGCATGCGCCAAAATTCTCATCGATGAAATCTTCTTACGCTATGGAATACCCAGACGAATTAAATCTGATAATGGTGTACAATTTGTTTCGGCTATAATGCAGAAAGTCACATATTGCCTTGGAATACAACAACAATTCACACCCGTTTATCATCCACAGGCAAATCCAGTAGAACGGAAGAACAGAGAACTAAAGAGTCAACTAGCTATTTTAGTACAACATCAGCATGATAATTGGCATGAATGTTTAGCTGCCATACGTTTCGCAATGAATACCGTTAAATGTCAGAGTACGGGATATAGCGCTGCATACCTTACTTTTGGTACGGAACTACGAACCTTAGATGATGTCAAACATGACGTCAGGTCAATCGTTGAATCCGAGAGTTTTATTCCCGAAATATCATCATATCTACAAACCATTGCTAATGTTCTTAAAGATGCAAAGGAAACCGAAATGAAGATCCAGGATAAGAACAAAACTTATGTCGATCAACAAAGACGACCTCAGCCTAATTTTGAAGTCGGTACTGAAGTACTGGTAACTACCCATGTTTTGAGTAACGTGAGTAAGGGCATAACATCCAAATTTGTGCCTAAACGTGATGGTCCCTACATCATAACGAAGAAGATTGGGTCATCCTCATATGAAGTGTCTTCACCAGACAATTTGACTATTCCACTAGGTACCTATCATGCTTCGGCATTAACACTGTATAGAGGTACAAACGCAAGGAATAATCCAGCTCCCGTTCATCCAATGAAAAGACGTGGACGTCCGAGAAAAGCCTAGTAGAAGAAGTACATAAAGCCCAGTAAGATGTTGACGTACTGTTCGAGTCGATCCTGTACGTCAAAGGGGGAGAATGTAGCGGAACACCTTTATTTATACTTTATTATTTCCATATATATTTTAACTATTATTTTATACACATATTTGCTAATGAATGCAACCTTACACGTAATTTTCCGTTACTGATATTTCAACTAAATGCAACACTACACATATTGGAACGAACACTACTATTGAATACAACACCAAATGTATTGTAAAGTACATTTGGTGACAACTATGTTGGAATAGATAGAGCTTTTTCGTTGAGTTAAGTTTTTTCTTGTTTTAACGATCGTTTGTTTAATTGAAAGCTCTTGTTTGAGAGTATAAAAGCAGCACCCTCAACGACAACAGCTCATTCTATTCTTGCAGGTTGGTTTGTGCGGTTTAACAACTAGTCTTGGTCACTATGCAAACTTCGTGACGGCTTTAGCTGTCGTTGTTTGTGTGTGTGGAAATTACTAGTTGAATATTCTAAAGTTGTTGTTGGTCGCGATAGTGGCCGCAATTACTAAGAATTATTCAAACGTTCATTCTATTCTTGCAGTATTATTGTAAAATTGAATAACTTGTGAATGTGAATTAATTGGAATTAAATAAGGACACTTTTAAAATTAAAATAAAGACTTTAAATTATTAAAAATAAAATCCCTACAATATTGTTTTATTTGTCAACATTTAATAGATTTCAAAATTAAGCCATAACGTAGAAGTCAGCTGCCGCCAGCCTGGTAAATACTTCATTAGCGTTTCTTAATATAAAGTGACCGAAAGAGATTTTTTAGTTAATCACGTTATCTACATAATTCACGTTATCGTGATTAATTCGCGTGATTAACGTAGTTGTCAAAGTGTGTTATTGTTTATATTTTTATATTTAAAAATGTCCGTTAAACAGAGAAAAATGGTAATTTATGGACCGATTTTAAACAGCAATCTTCCCGAAAGCATGGCTAACAGAATTATTGAAGATTCGGATCTCGCCGAAATCTGAGGTCCTCTAAAACCTGATTTCAACAAACTTACAGGCAGACATGACTTAATCGACTGAGCTGTCTATAAGGATCTAGAATATATATACTTTATAGGGTCGGAAAATTATATCATAGAAATTACACACGGAAGGACAAACTTATATATACTTTTGGGCAGGAGTGCCCAAAAGTTCCTTATGAAAGAGTAAATACATATTAATGTGTAACAGTATGTATGTGGGCAACACTGGTATATAAGATTTGGCACAGCCGAATATAGCACTCTTACTTGTTTACCTTTACAATCGTACATTTGAAAACAAAACAAATGCAGATACGTATTTTATGAAATAATCATTTAGTTGTTGTTTAGTTGTTTGATTTCATCTAATTTTTTTTGGTTTTAATTTTGTTTTTATTACAACTGTATTTCACATAGGCATCTACAAAAACTAAAAACTATACAAGCCTTCTTTCAATACTACTCAAAAATGTTTTTGTAATGAGCAAAACAATCAGAAAACGTTTGCGAAAAGGTTTTTTTATCTAGCTGCGTACATTTGAGTTAATGTACATGATGTCCTCAAAAGCAAAAACAATACAAAACCAAATGAGAAAATCGTTTTTGTTGTTTTGGGTTTGTTTCTGTTTTACTCACTGCAAAAATCAAAACAAAACAATTGCAAACATTTCGTTTGGTTTATTTTCACACTCTGATATACATATATTTTATATTATATGGACTATAATACTCGGAAAATACTTTATTTAAAATATAAAACATCCTTCGAGTTCAAATCGCAGGTACACCGAGGAAACATTGATTTATTTTTTTTTAACGTTTAATAGCCTTATTTATTATCTGTAAATCCCCATGATATCTCCCAAAAATTTTAAAATTCGTTTAACAAAGTTTCAAAAATTCAAATTGGAGAATTGCCGTTGAAAAAATCAAACTTTTTTGACCATAGCTGAGAATAAGTTTGCGTTATCTTATAGAGACAAAAACTAATATCCGAGTAAATATACATAGATGTATTTTAAGTAACAAAATGTTTTTGTAGAGTATGTCAAAAAAAGTAAATTGTTTTGTCACATTTCGAATTCATGTGCCACGTTAATGGCCTGGGGAATTCGCTATAACTTTAAATGTTTTCAAATATCGCGAGCGATATTTTTACCTTCCTTGGGGTTTTCTGTACACACTTTGAGCGCTTGTTGTTCTTTACTATATGTGTGTGCTGATGTTTGTAATATACAAAAGTAATCGTCCTATACCCACCTTAAAGTATACCAATCAGCTTTTCAGAGTCGATTAAGCTATATCCGTCCGTCTGGCTGTCCATGAAAACCTTGTGCGCAAGGTACTGCTAATGCAACCTTACCTTTTGGGCTCATAAATAAATTAAATGTTCTATTTTATCAACAAAAGTAGGCAAAAGTTATTTTTTTAGAACATTTAATGAAATTAACGATGCTTGTAATGACCGGGCCTCATTTTATACAAACTCCTTTCAAAAAAATGACTTGAAGTCAAAATTCACCTATAAACACTGATAAAATTCTTCATAAATAACTTTGAAGTAGACGTGAAATCCTCTACCACCATTTATAAGGATTGGCCCATATTTTCTCCTACTCCCCTAAAAGCCCTCTTGTAAAAAATCTCTTTTTTTTGCCAAAAATAAGTAAAAGTATTCCGGAATAAAGTTAAAAACAAAACAAATGCTTTTTTAAAATAATCCTCATTTTTAACACACTGACTGGTGTAGGGTATCATATGGTCGGCTATGCCCGACATACATACTTGTTTTTTAATTTCAAACATGTCTCGGATTATTGCTCTTATCTCCGTTATTTATAGACCGATTTTGCTGATTTTAAACAAAGTAAATTAATAAAGTAGCATCACTTGAACAGCTGACTATTTTTTTTAACTATAGTTTCTATAGAAAAATAAAATTAGTTGTCAAAGTTTGTTTTGAAAATTGCTAACATTGTTTATGTCGCCATTTTTAAATTGTGTTTTGCTATTTGTTAAAATTTGTGAAAAGTTGAAAAAATGAATTAAAAGTGGTTTTAAAGTAGTTTAAAAGTGTTATAAATTGTATAATATATAATAATATAATTAAATCCTTAATATTTTCAACTCAAAAGTAATATTTTATATTTATGTTTTGTTCACTTTGTTGTTAAAGGAAATTTTCTTAAATTTTATTTTGACACATTCTTGGATTATTCCAAAAACAAAATACATATGTTTGTTGTAGATTTTGTTGTACAACAAGAGATGTCGCTACTTTATTAATTTACTTTGATTTTAAATAGCGATCTTCTCAAAAGCATGTCTAACAGAATTATTAAAGTTTCGGATCTCGCTGATATCTGGGGTCCTCTAAAAACTGATTTCAACAGACAAACGGACATGGCTTAATCGACTTCGCTATCTATAAATACAGTTGTAATGAAAACAAAATAAAAACCATAAAAAATTAGATGAAATCAAACACACACTAAATGATTCTTTCATAAAATACGTATCTGTATTTGTTTTGTTTTCAAATATACGATTGTAAAGGTAAACAAGTAAGAGTGTTATATTCGGCTGTGCCAAATCTTATATACCAGTGTTGCCTATATACATACTGTTACCCATTAATTTGTATTGGTGAAGCAGCAGAGAACAAAATGTAACCCAAAATAAGACTGTTCTAATAAAATAACTGCAAACTAAAAATTATATTCTAACTGTCAAATTGATATTATGGATTTTGACAGATAGAGTACATCAAAGTTCATATATAAAAAACTGTCAGCTGTGCTCTCTCATTCACCTACATTAATTCGGCATTCTCAAAATTTTGTTGTTGTATTACTGTGCGGATTTTAAAAAAGTTGCGCACAGATCTCACTTCGAAAAATGGTGATCAGAAACTGAGTTGATTTTGTTTTGTAAGTTGAGAGATAATCAACTAACACATGTTCAAATACGAAAATACCAAGTAAGCTTATAGTGTAGGTGAGTCAACGCAACGTCAGCAGAATATTCTTGCCTTATCTCGCGTGATAGGGAATCGAGATTTTGGGCAACATTGTTATATACCCTTTTTTCCAATTTTTTCCCGACTACATTAATATTACGCCAAAAGCAAAACAAAATGAACAACAGTAACGCTAAACTAGTGCTGTAACATTCTACTACTTTTCACTACTCGATACTACTCAATACTTTTCATTTGGGTACTCAATACTACTCGATACTTTTTATACCCTAAATATAAAATATTAAGCCTTAAGTATGAATAAAACACCAAAAATATTCTCTTGTCCTCTATCACACAACGTAAAAATATATTATGCTCTTGCCTACATACATTCTCACATATATGAATATACGTATGTTTATTTCTGTTTTTTTTTACGGTACTTGTCGTACTTATTTTTCTTTTTTCTTGCAAAATTGTATATCTTTCCTCAGGAACATTGACACCTTATTTTTCCTCCATACAAACGGGGCAAACCCGTTATGTATGTATGTTTGAATAGTGTCTCAAAGAAGTATTCGAATTTAGGTGTACTTTGAAAAGAAACATAATTTTATAAAATTTTTTGTGTTAAATTAATAATATCATTTGTTTTATTATATAGAGAGTCCCAAGCTTTAATATAACACTCTTTAAAATTTGGAAAAATTATATACCTATTGAATGCAAAATAATGAAAAAACATCTTTTGTTTGTGAAAAAATTAAAAAAAAAACAAGTAAGAAGTTATAGTCGACGAGGCCGACCATATAATACCCTACATCTGTATACGAACAAAAAGGTTTCATAATAAAGCATATAAGTTGAATTGTAGCTTGCCTCAGATATACTTACGCCATGTATTGTTTAAGTCAAATTTGAAACGGCGCTTTTTATAGGGGCTAGGGTCAAATGAGGCGCTATAATTACAAAGTTCATAAGGGTCATCAAGGCTAGTATAAAACTTGATTTTGCAGCCCTATTCGGCGGGTTTAGTCGCATTGGGGCTTGGTGAAATAATGGACTGATTTTTGACTATTTTCAATAGGCTTCTACGGTATCATAAAAGATCATGTGCCAAATTTTTTTGAATTATCTCCAAAATTGCGACCTGTAGTTTGATTACAAGGTTTCCATCGATGGTCGACATAGCTAAATCCACTCAAAAAATGATTCTGAACCGATTGGTTTACTTAAAGGTTGATATAGGACCAATGTTATTGTGATTTACATACATCAGCACAAACCCAATATACTCTCCCCACTAAAGTGATTGTTCTTGCCTAATCACGGGCCTACATGCTAAATTTCATGTTTCTAGGTTCAATTTTATAAAAAGTTCAAAAAGTAACTTTTGTAGGACGAAAAAGTACCAAAAAGTTCCCTTATATCTGTTCTCGCCTAATCTACATACTTAATTTCATGTTTCTAGCCAATAAAAACGTAACACAATGTCTACTATTTGCTTTGTGTTGTTTATAAACAAGAAATAACGAAAAAAAATACGTTTAATACTGTGTTTTATTTCTTTTTTTGTTTATTGTTTCTGTATAAGGATGCGGATTTTTACACATATTTTCATTATTTATGGGCCGATTGGGCTGATTTTAATAGTGTTGAAAATTCAGATCCGCAGGTTTTCGGAAAACTGATTTCAACATACACACATACAGACAGACGGACATGGCTAAATCGACTCCGCTATCTATAAGGATCCAGACAGAAATTACAAACGGAATGACAAACTTATATAACCCTTCTCACTTCCAGATATGTTCAGAATAAACTCCTTTCATATCAGAATTAGCACAGTGTGTCGCTGTGAGTAAGAACAAAGTCTCGGTTTATTCTCCCATCTGCGTGGTTGTAAACGGAAATTATGTTTTACATCTCGGAAGTTAAGCTACGGGCCAACAATGGTCAGAGATTAAATAGCTCAAGTACTCGAGCAAAGTACTACTACATGGACCGGCTTTATCCATATACAAAAATTGCAATTTACGTTTAAGAAACACAAAGGGGCAGTGGTGAGTTGTTTACTTTTTACTCACTCAGTTGTTGAAAAAGTACCACCGTCAGATAGGGCAACACGCCAGATACTCGCGTAAAGCACTTCAACTTCTCACTAAGGTGAAGGGTAAAATAAATGTTTACATTTAAGAATGCTTAAAATGAAAATAATTCTTAGCGACTCACTGTCACCACTTCCTTAGTAAATTTTAAATTAATAAAAAAACGTATATGATTTAAAAGTGGTGTTTGTATATTTGTTTAAAATGTAGAGAAATCTTAGCGACTCACTGGCACAACTTCCTCAGTAAATTTGAAATTAATAAAAAGCGTATATTATTTAAAAGTGGTGTTTGTATAGTGTTTTAAAATATTGAGAAATGTGTTAATATATGAAAGAAAAAAGCGGAATCATAAAAATTCATATTTATTGAAAATAATGTATATATATATATATTATATATATATATATATATATATATATATATATATATTATATATATATATATATATATATATATATATATATATATATATATATATATATATATATATATATATTATATATATATATATATACATATACATATAATATATATATATATATATATATATTATATATATATATATATATATATATATATATATATATATTATATATATATATATATATATATATAACAATGTTGTTGGTATTTTTTTTGCAAAAGTTCTATACAACTCTTACGAAAATTTTTCATATGTTTTTCGAATGTCGTAAGAAAATTCAGTTTTGTCAATTGTTCATTTCAGCATATAAATAAAAAATTCAATCGATTTTGGCATAATAAACGATAAAGTGGTAACACAGAAATTACAAACAAGCAGCTGTTTATCAAAACAAAAATAAAATTTTATTAAAAACTGTTTATTTATTAGTTTAAAATGTGGAATAATGAAAATAGAATTTTAAATAAAAAGAAATTAATTTGGTTTATTTTGCTCGTTTAATTACTTTAATATTACTTGTTTTTTTTTTTTTTTACTTTTGACATTGTATGTTTTGATTCTTTTTTTATTGTGAACATAAACTTATGACTTTCTACAAAAATCTGTTCACAATCACTGTTACTACACTTTAGTAGATACAATATACAACTTGATTGTGAATTGAACAATAGAAACAAAACGTATGCTTGAACTAAATAACAAACAAACAAAGCAAAACAAAAAAAGTAAACAATACATTTTCCAGAAAGAAGAGAGGAGAGTATTTTTAAATATCTTTATAAGTTTAAGGAATCCAGTGATGTCACATATAATCTTAAAAAATATTAAAATTGGAAATTTGGGAAGCGGAGCTCCCTTTTTGTACTCTAGTATCCATAAATATCAATTTTTATTTATATGGGAATGATTTGTGGGTGGGTATATAAGATTTGGCATAGCCGAATATAACACTCTTAATTGTTTTTCTTAAAAGTTCGTTTTTATCGTCAAAAATATATTATAAACAAAAATATAAAATTAAGAAAACCGAATAAACGAATATTTTATACTAATTATACGCAACATTGACACAAAAAATGACAACCAAATTGTACAGTGCTGCACAGTGGGGCAGAATGGAAATTTTTTGGAAATAAATCTGGCATTTCTAAACGGCTGATCCGATCGGGATAAAATTTGGCGTGAGCGTAGCCAAGGAGTATTCGAGTTTAAGTTTTGAAGATGATGCCCCAGGGACGGAGCTTTGGCGGCTCAAAGTAGGGTACCTAGATATGTAAAATTTTTAAACTCGTGCCATTTTTTTGTTTTTCACCCAAATACAAAAATTTTTATATTTTCTGAAAGCGCTCGACGAGATTTGCGGGATGCCCTTTGACCTTTTTAATTTTTTTTTGCATTTTCTTATTTGAAATGACAAATTTAACAAGCGTTGAAGATTTCATTGAGTTTTGTTCATAAATAAAGATTTTGTCATATATTACATATTTGTTAAATTTCTAAAACTATGATTTATATCAAAATTTTAATAGGGTCGCAGATAGCTACAACAATTTAGTCCATATTTATCCCTTAATATCTTTTTTTAGTTAGATATGGAAATTCTCGGCCCTTTACAAAAAATTTCAAGCCAATATCTCAATTGCATTCAAAAATATGTTCATTTAAACCTGTATCCTTTAATTTCATATTTTTCATATTTTAGTACTAAATATGACAGAACATGTTTAAATCTTATATTTACCTTTTTTCTATTTGTTTGCTTATCCTTATAATTGAAAGGTCCTATTATGCTTAAATTTTCAGAAATTTATAACTATTTTTTACCTCAATTTTTTCGACAGATCATTTCGTTCTGTTTCGTTTATGATCATGTAGGTAAAAATATACAGGTAATGATAATTTCGATTCATTCACTAATAAGAAATATCAATGACTGAATTACAGGTTATAGTAATATAGTCCAAAATGTTAATAGGTAGACAGTTCGTAATTTTTTACTTTGGAATACCTGTATCGGAAATGACAAGAATTGGTATATAAGCATCATTAACAGCATCAAGAATTGTGTCAGACTTTTCAGAAGACCATCTAAGGAAAATTCATAACTGTGATGTTGTCTTAATGTGTAAGTGGGGATGTGACGGTTTATCAGCACTTCCAGAATACAAACAAGCTTGTGGAAGTCGGACATTAGCAGACTACAAAAGTGTATTTATGTCATCATTAGTGCCATTACGAATTCGTTCATATTCCCTTAATCCATCATCGTCAAGCATCGGAAATTCATTTGAAGATATATGTATCAATACAACTCCGGGTTCAAAAAATTTTTGTAGACCCATTGGATTTGAATATATAAAGGAGTCAAAGAAAACAACAAAAGATTTAGTGGAATATTTAAAAGATGAAATAAATGCACTGGAGCCCATTTGCATAAAAATAAAGGAATTCTCTATTAACGTATCATATCAGCTAAGCTTAACAATGATTGATGGAAAGGTCAGCAATGCCATAACAGAAACTTCTTCCTTCTGGAGATGCTCAATATGTAATGAGAAAAAGTCGCAATTCTCAAATATAAACAAAAGCAGAAGTATTAATGAAGAAGTCCTGTCTTTCGGAATTTCACCACTTCATGCCAGAATACGATTTTTGGATTACTTTTTACACATAGCATACGACCTCAAATATAGAAGTGTGCCAGAGAATCTTACTAAATCAACAAAAAATAATGAAGAATTGAAAGAACTGAGAGCTGCGGAAAAAAGCAGAATCCAAGAAGAATTTAAAGTTCAGATGGGATTAAACATCGACAAACCACTTCCAAGTTGCGGTAGTACAAATGTAATACGGCGAGAAGGTTAACACTATTTTAAAGTTAACACTATTTTAATGGCACTGAATAGTAAACATAAAATTAATGGAAATCGATTTGGGGAATATACATCTGAAATTTCTAAATTACTTGTATCTCTGTATCCATGGAGGGAACTAACACCAACAGTACACAAAGTATTGTGTCATGGTCAAATAATAATTGAATCGAATATTCTTCCACTTGGAGAGTTAACAGAAGAAGCCCAGGAAGCGAGGAATTGAGATTTTAAGCATGTTCAACTTTTCAGCTTAAGAAAATGCTCCAGGCAATCACAGAATGAAGATATTTTTAATAGTTTACTTCTATCTTCTGATCCTGTTCTTTCAACTATGCGAAAAAGATGGATTTGTTATGAAACTCTATCATCTCAAAACGAGGAAGATTTAAAGGACTTATATTACCTTATGGATATGTATACCGATATGACAGATTATTTTATAGAAAATAAGTAGTGTTAGGAATTAACTATATAAGTAGGTTGTAAGAATTAATTGTATTATGTTTAAGATAAACAGTTCAAATAAAAAAGCTATTATACTAACTGATGAAATTGTATTAAATTGTGTTTTATATTTCGGTGGGCGGGAAAGGTGGTTTGTGTGGGGTGATTTCCTTGCGCACAAGGTTTACATGGACAGCCAGCCAGCCGGACGGACGGACATGTCTTAATCGACTCAAAAAATGATTCTGAATCGATCGGTATACTTTAAGGTGGGTATGGACCAATATTTTTGTATGTTACAAACATCAGTACAAATTTATAATACCCTCCCCACTATAGTGGTGCAGGGTATAAAGAGACTGTGAGAATAAGAACCACTTCAGTTTGTTTAGTTAAGTATTCTACTCACATTTTATTGCGCGTCAAATAATGGTTTTCAGATAAAAAATAATTTTGTTTTCTCTTATGTAAAACATTATTATGTAAAACATAATTATGTAAAACATAATTGCGTGTTAGCAATTAAATAAAATATGCAAACAACATGACAAAGGAGAAAATACTTCTGTACCAGATTAAAAGAAAGTCATTATTACAGTACTAAAAAGTAATGTAGACGGTAAGTAGTAGAGTATTCAAACGATTAATTGTCGTTCGGTTAATCGATTAATTTTTGACGATTCGAATAAATAAAAATTGCCAAATTTCAAATAACAAATAAACCGAATAATTTCTATCAATTAACCTATTAAGATAAACTCGCTATTTAGCAGTAAAATGACTATGTATTTTCTACAAAATTTAATATTTTTATAATAAATTTTCTTCTTAATTTCTTCATCAATTTTCTATAATAAATTAAATTTATTTTGATTTTTTAAAAGAAATCATGGAAATAAGTGTAAGTTTATTTTTACAACTAGTTTTTTTTTTTTTTGGGAAAATTGTTGTGTTCTTAAGTATTTTTAATAAGTTTTCAGCAACAGTTATAGTTGAACTATTGTTCAATGGAATGTATGAATTCTAGAACTCGTTGAAAATCTTAAAAACAGAAATGTCGTTATATAGAAAAGCATTTCATATAAACAGGAATAATTTCTTGTATTTGATAAAAAACTAAACAAAGAATTGAAGTGAAAATAATATTTTTGTTTATAAACCGTGCAAAAGTTATTTTCAAACATAAAAAAATCTATGCGTTCAGGAAACTGTGGACGATTAATATTAACTCTGTGTACTCAGTTTTTTATAATCAGCTCTTATGCTACTATAAAAGGACTTTAATGTTTAAAAGGCATCCAATTTCAAAAGATGGAATTCCAAAGTTTTATTAAAAAATTGGTATTAATATTAATTTCAAATGAAGCTGAGTTCCTCTGCTTCGAAATAATATAATTTATTGTTTCGTTTTTTCTCTAAGTGAGACCGAATGAATGTACAGACTCCCAGCTGTCATTTGATACCAATATTAGCATTATAAACAAGTAAGAAGTTATAGTCGGGCGAGGCCGACCATATAATACCCTACACCTGTATACAAATAAAATGTGATTTAGTTTTCATATTAAAGCATTTAAGTTGAATTGTACCTTGCTTCAGATATACTAAAGTCATTTACTGTTTAATAAAACTGTGAATATTTAAGTAAAATTTTGATGGGGGCTTTTTAGAGGGGCTAGGGTCAAATGAGGCCCTATAATTATAAACTTCATCAGGGTCATCAAGACTGGTATAGAACTTGGTTTTGCAGCTTTTTGTCGAGATACGAGTATATTAAACATAATTATGAATATAAAAGCACTATTTGGCTTTTATATGTATGTATGTATATTGACATTCATATGTACATATGTATATTCATACGCATTTGCACACGTGAAAAAGGGTAAACATGAAATAAAACCACAAGCAAATTCTTAGAAATTTAAAGGAACAAATAAACATAAACATATGTATGCATGTATGTTTGTATACATGCATACATACATACATTCATACATTCATACATACATACAAGTAATTCATAAAAAACAATAGATGCAGCTTTATGTGACGTACACACATAAAAATGTATTTGAATTTTTTTCTTACCTAAAATGTCTTCTTTCTTGTCACACACTATTAAATAATGTGGCACGATTCAAAAATTCTAAACTGCAAATAATATGCATACACATGTACATATGAATGTATGTACATACATAGGTACATAGTTTCATGCATTTTCTATTTTTCGGTTTTTTGATATCGGTAAAATGGTTATGTGTTATAAATTTTAATTTGTTGTGTTTACAAAATTATAAAACTCGCGATTAACTCGTTTCGACTCGAATCGCGAGCGAGTTCTATTTAACGCTCTTTTAATTTTCAACTCTTATCGCGAGTTTTATTTTTAAACTCGCGAGATCTATTCGTAAAAAAATGAAATATTTAAATCGCGCGAATAAAACTCGCTCGCGAGCGAATTGAATTCGATCGCTATCCGTATCCTGGTTCCTATAGAACATATCAGTGTCGAATTTCATCGCCCTACTCCCATTTTTAAGCCAGTAATGAGCGTTAAAGTATTTTTCTGGTGGGGAACAGAGTTTGACAATGAGTATGTATTAGGATATTCAATTATTCGGGTTTTTGTCTTATTCGGTTTATTTGACAAATTATTTGTGGTTTTACGTTAGCCGGTTAATAATCGGATAATTAAACTTTATTCAGTTATTCCAATAAAAGGAAACTTGATGTTATTATTGCTTTTAACAATAATTTTCTTCATATACACCCTGTGACAATTTTGAAAAAAGCATTTACAAATGGAAAAGTTGATAACCAGGTGAAAATAGATTCCACTTATAGAATTGCGTACTCTGATTTTATGTCCTTATAAAAGGATTTCAAAGTTTAAAAGACTGCAAACGAATATTTAAAATATTTATTTGTATTTTATAATGCTAATATTGTTATCAAATGAATGCTGAGAATCTGTACATTCTATCTATATTATTTATCTTTCTCACAGAGAAAAAAAAAATCAAATTAAATTTAAAAAGGTTTAACTACTTTTTTATTACAAATTATCTTTAAGATTTCCAATTCTTTTTTGATGATCTTAAATTATATTATTTCGAAGCAGAGGAACCTAGCTTCATTTTAAATCTAGGATCGGCAGACATATACTACTACATTTTGCACTTGTATAAGTGAAAGAGCGAAAAAACAAGAAATGAGAAATCATTATACTCTCATCTCCACAAAAATGCTTGTATGGAAAACTGATATTTAGAAATAATATTAATGTAACACAAAACTAATATTTTTTGGTTTAAAAGTAGCAAATATTTTTTGTCCTGTTTTGCACATATTTATTTAAAATATTAAAATATATGTATATAAAAACACAAATTTGAGCTTTTTAACTATATTTGTAATTAAATATATACATATTAAAGGTAAAGTAATTTGCAAATTATGTTGAAAGAAAGTTAAAAAGTTAATAATTCTAAAAACTGCTAAATATGTAGTGTAGATACTTAAAAAGCACAACAATAATTAGTATTATCCATCCCTTCATTAATATACTTCCGTTCATTTTCATTGCAAAAGCAAGAAACGAGCGACGACACACAGTGGTATAGGAAAAAAAAAAGAGGGAAATAATTCGGTAACTTCTAAACGGTTAATCCGATTTTAATGAAATTTGGTATGCACAAAGAGGAGGTGTTGTCGAGTTTAGGTTTTGAATTTGGACCATATAGGCCAACCAGGGGCCCGGCGAGGGGTCCTCAAATTAGGACACCTCGGCTATGTTAAATTTTTAAAACGATCCTATTTCTTCATTTGAGTTCCGATTTAAAAAAAATTTCGTATATAGAATCTCCTCATCGAGCACTATAAAAAATGTCGTCATAGCAGTAAATTATCTCTTATAGTTTAGGAGATATTCGCATTTGAAAATTAAAATTTTAAAATTTTTACTGTTCTTACTTTAGTTTTTTGATAATAGCGGGTCCAAATATTCCCGATTTTCGCCATTTCTTTTTTTATTCGCTTAACAACAAGTTTATATATCAAGCAGTGAAAGAATTATGTAAAAATCATGACTGAGTCCAAAGTTATAGGCATTTTAATTTAAAAAATTAAAAAAAGGCGATTTTTTGCCATTTTTTTGGGAAAAAAGTATCTTTTTCTTTTTAAGTTATCTAAAAAGTTTCTAAGAAGATGTATATAGAATTTATACTTTTTGAAAAGCTGACTTTACATAAAATACGATAAATGAAACAAAACCTAAAAATTTTTGATACCGAGGGGACCAGGTCCATCCAAAAAACCCTATTTTTTTATAGAAAATTCAATTTTGAGCAAAAATTCTCAAATCGCATAGTCGATATCAAATTATAGTGACCTGTTTTATATGACCCAATATGTTCTTAATCATTTTGTAACGGGTTTCGATAACCCCGCCCCTGGTATGGATATAATAGGCAAAAAACCAAAAAATCCCATTTTTGGGATTTTTTAAAACTTTTTTGGGAATTCCGGGATTTCTAATAAGAAAAATTCGAAATTTTTATTTAATTTTGGATTTTGAGTAAAAAAATCTACCTAACTGTAAAATTTCATCAAAAAATATTCATAAATAAAATTTTTATTGCAATTTGAAAAATTTGTATCTTCGCAAAAACTGAATAAAAAACATTTTTTAATTTTTTTTTTTAAAAAGTATTCCGCGAATTTTTTAATTTTCAAAAATTATATACAGTTTTGAAAAATAGACAAAATTACCTTTCCATTGATATATAACATGCCTACCTAATGTTTTTTAAGTGACAAATTAATTAGGGAAAACTCAACATCTTTTAGAGAATTTACCTAGTACTATTATTTTCATCCATACATTTGTTAGGCATGTTTTACTACCTAAATTTTTATGAATTTTTACAGCCACTTTTTACGATTAATCTTTTATTCTTTATCCCTAAAAAAAATTAACAAGTATTTATTTTATATAAAAATAGTCTTTATTTATTTTTTTTTTATAAATTAATATAATTTTGTAAAATAATCGGTATCACAGTAGTCCATATCTAAAAGATAAAGTAAATCTTTAAATTCATGAATATTTTCAAATGCTAACGTTTTGTAGCAAATCCAACGTTTCCTTATAGTAGATAAAACAGGATCAGAAGATAGAATCAGATTATTAAAAATATCTTCATTTTGAGACTGCCTAGAACACTTCCTTGAGCTAAACTGATGAATATGCTTAAAGTCTCTATTCCTCGATTCTTGGGGTTCTTCTGTAAGCTCTCCTAAAGGCAGATGATGACCTTTCCATGACATAATATCTTGTGAACTGTAGGTGTCATTTCTTTCCAGGGATATAATTCCAAAAGTAATTTAGAAACTTTTGTAGAATACTCTCCAAATTTTGTTGCGTTCACTTTATGCTTGCTATTTATCGCCATTAGAATAATATTGACCTTTTGCAGTAAATCCATACTAATTCCGGTTATTTCGGAAGTAGTTTCAAAATGTTTAAAAAAACGTCTAGCGGTATTACCATCGTTTGTGCTTCCATATCCTGTGAGTGGTTTATCAATATTTAATCCCATCCGCTTTTTAAATTCCTCTTGAATTCTTCGTTTCTCACTGGCTCTCATTTCCATTAACTCCTTACTTTTATTTGCACTTTTGTTTGCATTTTCATTGTTTGTTATTTTATATGTTCTGTACTTTAAATCATATGCTAAATGTAGAAAATGTTCCACAAATCGTATGCGAGCATGTAGGGGGGATATTCCAAATTGTAATGTTTCCTCATTTATTGATCTTTGCTTGGAAATATTCGAAAATTCTGATTTTTTATCACCACATATGTAGCAGTACCAAGTAGATGATGTTCCTGTAATGGCATTTCCAACTTTCCCATCAATCATTGTAAGTTTTAAATCATAGGACATGTTAAACGAATAATTTTCTATTTCGATTGTTATAGGTTCCAAGTTTTTAATTTCTGCTTCAATACGATTTATCAAATCTTGCGTTGTTGTTTTGGATTCCTTTATATACTCAAAGCTTATTGGCCTACAAAAAGCTTTGGATCCTGGAGTCGAATTCTTCCAAATATCATCGAAACTGGTTGATGGAGAATCGCTGTCAGCATACTTTCGAATTCTTAATGGAACTAGCGATGCCATAAATACACTTTTATACTCGGAAGATGATTCACTTGTGTTGATTTGTTTATATTCCGAGAGTGCTGATAATCCATCACATCCCCACTTACAAATGAGTTGAAGATCACAAGAATTTATTTTTTTAGTTGGTCTGAAGAAAAGTCAGAAGCAATCCTTAAAGCAGTATTTTCGAGTAGAGCGCCGAGTCCAATAACAGCCTTCCGATCAGTTATTTCAATAGGAGGTGGTATAATGCTTTTCTTCTTTTCATTTATTTTGTCATATGATGGTAAAACATCCACTCCTTTTTCAGATAGCGCCTTTCTTAACGTTATGTAGTTATCACGACTTAATCCCAGCTGCAACATAAGCGCAATAGCTTCTTCCTCAGTGAACGTTGTATCAGATGATGGGTGTGGGTATACTCTCTACAATTCTTTTCAGTCGTCTTGGTGATGCGGTTGGAAGAATATTTGCAATTTTTATGGCATCCAAAGGCTGTTTTTCTTTTCTTAACATTGCTTTAAAAGTGTCCGAAACTTCTTCGTTAGATAAGGTTTCTAGTGAAGTTGATAACCTTTTCCTCTTAGATTTTGAGCTCAAATCCTCATACTGCTTACAGGGAGCACCAACAGTTGATACGCAAATAGCAACTTCTACACATTCATCCAGCCAATCAGAAAATTTCGATCGAAATTTAGCAATGGAATACCGAACACTCTTCAGTTTTATATCAACTGATTTTATAAAATTTTCAATTTTACATATATCAGTTTTATCCACTTTATTTTTATGTGCAGTTTCAATATATTTCAATAAGAAGTTCACTTTATCTTGAAAAGGAGCTGAAGAGTGTTCAAATAAAATGGAGCACAAATCATTTTTTTAGTACGATCGCCATGGTTAGAAAATTACAAATAATTACAAACAGATATAAACCTGTCTTATATATTAATTACAGGTACTTAAATTAAATTATTTTTTAAAGGGTTATGATATTCTACCTAATATGTCTAACGTATCCTTATGTAATGAATTTTTCCTCAATAGGTCACTTTAATAAGCTACCTATTAAAGTGACCTATAGGGGTAAAAATCATTACAGTTTAAAAAATAATACCTGAAAATTTTTTAATATATGTAACAAATTTAAGAGTTAACGTTATGGATGAAAATAATAGTGCTAGGTAAATTTTCTAAAAGATGTTGAGTTTTCCCTAATTAATTTGTCACTTAAAAAACATTAGGTAGGCATGTTATATATCAATGGAAAGGTAATTTTGTCTATTTTTCAAATTAGAAAATTAAAAAATTCGCGGAATACTTTTTTTAAAAAAATTAAAAAATGTTTTTTATTCAGTTTTTGCGAAGATACAAATTTTTCAAATTGCAATAAAAATTTTATTTATGAATATTTTTTGATGAAATTTTACAGTTAGGTAGATTTTTTACTCAAAATCTAAAATTAAATAAAAAGTTCGAATTTTCTTATTAGAAATCCCGGAATTCCCAAAAAAGTTTTAAAAAATCCCAAAAATGGGATTTTTTGGTTTTTTGCCTATTATATCCATACCAGGGGCGGGGTTATCGAAACCCGTTACAAAATGATTAAGAACATATTGGGTCATATAAAACAGGTCACTATAATTTGATATCGACTATGCGATTTGAGAATTTTTGCTCAAAATTGAATTTTCTATAAAAAAATAGGGTTTTTTGGATGGACCTGGTCCCCTCGGTATCAAAAATTTTTAGGTTTTGTTTCATTTATCGTATTTTATGTAAAGTCAGCTTTTCAAAAAGTATAAATTCTATATACATCTCTTAGAAACTTTTTAGATAACTTAAAAAGAAAAAGATACTTTTTTCCAAAAAAATGGCAAAAATCGCCTTTTTTTAATTTTTTAAATTAAAATGCCTATAACTTTGGACTCAGTCATGATTTTTACATAATTCTTTCACTGCTTGATATATAAACTTGTTGTTAAGCGAATAAAAAAAGAAATGGCGAAAATCGGGAATATTTGGACCCGCTATTATCAAAAAACTAAAGTAAGAACGGTAAAAATTTTAAAATTTTAATTTTCAAATGCGAATATCTCCTAAACTATAAGAGATAATTTACTGCTATGATGACATTTTTTATAGTGCTCGATGAGGAGATTCCGATTTTTTTTAAATCGGAACTCAAATGAAGAAATAGGATCGTTTTAAAAATTTAACATAGCCGAGGTGTCCTAATTTGAGGACCCCCCGCCGGGCCCCTGGTTGGCCTATAAGGTCCAAATTCAAAACCTAAACTCGACAACACCTCCTCTTTGTGCATACCAAATTTCATTAAAATCGGATTAACCGTTTAGAAGTTACCGAATTATTTCCCTTTTTTTTTTTTCCTATACCACTGTGCGACACAACTTCTTCTATGACAGCTCAAATGAGACTGAATTTCTGTGCGTGTGAGTAATCTGTGTAAATTTAGTAACGGCAAAAAAAAAAAAACACTGTGTATAGGAGTTGCCGATCGTGGGTTTAAATTAATATTAATACCAACTTTTTAATATAAATTTGGAATTCCATCTTTTGAAATTGTATGTCTTTTAAACATTAAAGTCATTTTACAGGAGCATAAGAGCTGATTATGAAAATCTGAGTACACATAGTTAATACTAATTGTTCACAGATTCCTGTACGCACAGATTTTTTCATGTTTGAAAATAACTTTTGCACGGTTTATAAACAAAAATATTATTTTCACTTCTTTATTCTTTGTATAGTTTTTTTTTTTTTATCAAATACTAGAAATTATTTCTGCTTATGTGAAATGTTATTATACCCTACACCACTATAGTGGGGAGGGTATTATACGTTTGTGCTGATGTTTGTAACATACAAAAATATTGGTCCAATACCCACCTTAAAGTATACCGATCGATTCAGAATCATTTTTTGAGTCGATTAAGACATGTCCGTCCGGCTGGCTGGCTGTCCATGTAAACCTTGTGCGCAAGGTACAGGCCGCAATTTTCAAGATAATTTGATGAAATTTGGACCAAGCATGTTGCACAAGGACGAAGTCTATTGAAAATAGTTGAAATCGGTCCATTATTTCACCTAGCCCCCATACAACCGTACCTCCCGTTTTGAACTTTTTATGCTATAATTACGTCAAATATTCTGCTATCTCTCTAAAAATTGGCACAAATAAGTTTTATATAAGTATAAATGATACTGCAGATTTTCGTAAGGATCGGCCTATATTTGACCCTAGCCCCCATACAAACCCCCATTCAAAAAATGACTTAAACGTCTAATTGACTTGTAACCATTTGTATCGCAATGAAACTCAACAAAAATAACTGTTATTTAGAAATATATCCTTTTCCCAAATTTACCGAGGATCGGCCCATATTTGACCTATATAAAGCCTCATTTAGAAATTTTAGTTTTTTATCAATAAATGGCTTAAATATTTTGGAATTATGGTAATATTCAACATAAAAGTTTCTTTACAAAAAATAAAAATTTTATAAAAGTAAAAATTGTAAAAATATACTCATGGTGTAGGGTATTATATGGTCGGCCATGCCCGACTATACTTTCCTACTTGTTTTATATAAAAACATTACTGTTTTTAAAATTTTCAACGAGTTCTCAGCAACAACTATAACTGTTTTCAGCAACTGTTGCTGAAAACTTATTAGAAATACTTAAGAACACAACAATGTTTCCAAAAAAAACTTGTTGTAAAAGTAAAAGCGATATAATTATTTCCATGATTTCTTTTCAAAAATCATCAAATAAATTTTCTTTATTATAGAAAATTGATTAAGAAATTAAGAAAAGAAGAAAATTTATTATAAAAATATTAAATGGGACAATTTTCATTTATTCGAACGATTAATCGTCAAAAATTAATCGATTAACCGAACGACGATTAATCGTTTGAATACTCTAGTATGTCTGAAACAATTAATGCAACTACCCAGCAGTTCGACGGGACAGTCCCGAACTGACCACTTAACCTACCACTTGTGGTGGCCCCTAGCCACCTGACTACCCAGGTGATCGACTATTTTAACATGGGCTTGTCCTACGAGGAAGTCAATCGTCACTCTACACCCTTCAAAGTGACAGTAAAGAGACGATTGCCTTAACTCTCGCTTAGAAATGGGACACTAAAGTGACGACTGTCTTCATTCTCGATTACAAAGAGTTTATTTGTGACGAAAGACAAAAACATACGAATTGGAGTCAGCCAGGTGGTAAGATATTAATGGAACTAAAATTTAAAAATCTCAAGTGTCTACTCACCAGAATACTATGGGACAATAATGTGACGATTGGCCCAAAAGATATAAATTTGAGTCCACCAGATGGTGGCATATTAGTACACTGAAAAAATCCATGCCTAATATAAACGAAAAATGTCGTACATTGTACGAATCGTTCGTTGTTTCGCACCACGAAATGCCTTCGTAATATATACGAAATTGTACGAAATATTTTAGTATAATGCAAAATATTCTTACATTAATTTGCATAAATTGAAAAAAGAGAATTTTTAATTAATATGGTAAAATTTACGAAATATTAATTTATTCAAACATTTTTTGTTCATTTTAAAATAAATTTTCTAATTTTAGTTCAAAATTATTCTGCACACGAATTTTCAATTCTTTTATGAAAATAATTTGTGAATAAAATTTTATAAAAATATTGTAGTTTTATTTAATCATAATATAATTAATATCATTATGTTTAATTTCGCTAAAATTTAAGAATAAAATATTACGAAAGGTTTTCGTACTTTCGTAAAAAAAGAAAAGGGTTTTATTAAATAATATTTCGTATTATACACGAAATTTTTGTAAATATTACGAAAATAGAAGTTATGATTTTTTTTTTCGTAGAGTTGAGCATGGATTATTTTCAGTGTAGAAAGTAATAATCATTTCTCCAAAAGATGGGTAATATAACTACTTTCGGAAGTACAACAAAAAAAAACAACTTTTAAGAGTATAATCTCTAGGTTACTTGAGGACAGTAAAGGGACGACTGTCTCCGCTCCCGCTTACAAAGGGGACACTAAAGTGACGACTGTCTTCATTCTCGATTACAAAGGATACATTCGTGACGAATGACCCAAAACATACGAATTACGATTATCCAAGTGGGTAACTATTAGTGGAAATTACCGTTCAAATTGATTTCTCTCTCGAGTGATATTAATTCGAGCGAAATAAATTGTTTACTTTCTAGTGAATTTATCTTTTTTTCTCGTGACTTTTAAAAATTAATCTCACGAGTGATATTTAAATTTAAAGAGCGGAAAAGAAATTTCTCTCTTGAACCGAGTACAAAAGAGTATTTCATGAGTTTTATAATATTGTAAATCTTAAGAAAATGAAAATACATGTGCATTTATGTATATGCGCGTGTAAACTTTAAAGAGTTATGTTTGCCTGTAGATGTTCGTAAATTTTTAAAATGTGGTAAATTTCCAGAAATTTCATTATGATTTTATGGATTTTTACGATCTTTGTGCACGTGTGTAAATAGAAATGTCAATTGTTATTGTAATTGAAGTAAGAAATAGGATATATGATGTGTCAATTAGGTTTTTGTATTAAAAACATTTGTTGATGCAATTTATTTTGTTTTTTTTTTTCATAAAAATTTACAGTTCAATAATATTTTGAATTTTTTGGAATTCCAGTTATTTAAATTGGGTTTTTTACATTTTTTGGATTTAATTATTTATTTGTTAAAAGGGCAATATTATTAGCATTTTTTCTAATGTAACATCATAATTGCATGGTCATATTTAAAATAAATATGTAATGTAATAAAATATTTTAGAGTATTTGAATAATAATAATAATAATAATAATAATAATAATAATAATATCAATACTTTGACAGCTATGTAATTATCCCCGTACTAATACAATTATCCCGTTTCCATACAAAATTCCTACAATAACCCATTAACCACATAAGTTTCATTTTGAGTAACTTCATGTACGTATTCGCAATGAAATATAATTACGTATATTCAATACGTGTATTTTAAATACTTTTTTTATACATTTTATATTAAAAAATCTAATCTTTGTAAAGAAATTAACATTTTCTTTTCTTTGGATATGTTTTATCTGTAAAATTTACCATTTTACTTGTTATAAAACTTGATCATAACAAGCGTAATTAGGAAATATTTTTTCTAAGTGTTTTTTTGCATTTTCTTACCACTATAATAACAGTTTCTCTTTCTGCGCTTGGCTGGTGTAAATAAAATATATGAGCATGTTCTTTGGTAGGAAAGTTGACACGTGGTGTATTTCTATTAATCATGTGATAAGTAGAATGTAAATTCTAAGAATTTGAAATTTATTATGGTTGTTTTATACAAAAAAATCAAATTATTAAGAAATAGCAACAAATTATAAATGACAAATATAATACAAAAAGTAACAGGTAAAAAATTTTTCATTCAGTTTTATGTAAAATTAAAAAAGTAGTGTTAAAAAATTAAAGAAGCAATAAAATGTTCATAAATTTTTACAATAAATAAAAATTTGGAAATAGGTAGGTAATATGATTCCGAATAATTTTATACACTTAAATAGAAAGGCATATATTTGGATATTTTTTAATAGAAATATCAATTCCTGCAACCAGTGCACCTTCAGAAAGCGTTTTTTTTAGATGAAAATTTTATAACGGAGAAAAGAAACCGGTTGGAGCCTAAACTGTAGATATCATATTATTTTTAAATTCTTTATATAAAAAATGTTTTATATAAAGAATATATAAAAACTTTTGTCATTCTCTGATGTGGGCCTTAAATGTTACTCGTTTTTTAGACCAGTAATGAGCGTTAAAATATTTTTTTGATGGTGACTATATATGTGGGGGGAACGTCAATTAAGGTCCGATCAACAAAAATTTAGTTAAGAGATTTTGGCTCGCAAGGAACTAACTTGAGTCGAATTTAAGTTTACAGATGTAAACTTAAATTCGCTGTACTCATATTTTTAAGCCAATAATGAACGTTAAAGTAATTTTATGGAGGGGACCTTATAGGTAGGGTCAGAAATTTTCTGAAATAATTCTAATACTTTATCCGAATTTTTAATGAATAATATAAATTTCTTTCAGACATTTTACAGAATAATCGGAAAACTTTTTATTAGACTTTTCTGTACATTTTGTGAAGTATTAAACGATTAACATGTGATTTGTCTGCACATTGTCGAAAGGGAATTTCAGTGTTACGACAATTATGAGACTAATCTGCAAATTGAGTTTTTTATTCCTATATTATTCCTTAGACAGAAAGGAGAATAGTCTGCAAATTTTCTGAAGTAAAATATAAAATGACTTACGAATAATATCCGATAAATCAGCACATAATCTGAAGAGAATCCTTTATATAATTTCATCAGACAATTAAGCGAATTATATAAATTTTCTATAGATATTTCACAGAACTGTGCATATTAACTGAAGGAAATTTTGGTTTTTATACCCTTCACCTTCGTGAGAAGGGTATGAATGTCGAAAAATTTAACGTGAGCAGCTACATTGACGGCCATATCTCACGATGGTCTTTTTTTATCCTACTGGGTCTATCATGCGGCCCAGAATTTCTCAATGAAGAATTTTTGTAGATGGATGTCCGGTCCATGTGCAAGCACTTCAACAAAGGTGACCACCCTTATGATGTCATGACCCATTCCAGTGCATTCCTTAACATCCTAAAGCCCGCGCAACCACACTACTGAGATGGCTCTGTTGTTTTGGCAACAGCACCTAGATACATATTTGGTAGTCCGAAATAATTACCGTAGTCCGAAATTACCGTTCAAATTGATTTCTCTCTCGAGTGATATTAATTCGAGCGAAATAAATTGTTTACTTTCTAGTGAATTTATCTTTTTTTCTCGTGACTTTTAAAAATTAATCTCACGAGTGATATTTAAATTTAAAGAGCGGAAAAGAAATTTCTCTCTTGAACCGAGTACAAAAGAGTATTTCATGAGTTTTATAATATTGTAAATCTTAAGAAAATGAAAACTTTAAAGAGTTATGTTTGCCTGTAGATGTTCGTAAATTTTTAAAATGTGGTAAATTTCCAGAAATTTCATTATGATTTTTACGATCTTTGAAATATGATATATGATGTGTCAATTAGGTTTTTGTATTAAAAAACATTTGTTGATGCAATTTATTTTGTTTTTTTTTTTCATAAAAATTTACAGGTCAATAATATTTTGAATTTTTTGGAATTCCAGTTATTTAAATTGGGTTTTTTACATTTTTTGGATTTAATTATTTATTTGTTAAAAGGGCAATATTATTAGCATTTTTTTCTAATGTAACATCATAATTGCATGGTCATATTTAAAATAAATATGTAATGTAATAAAATATTTTAGAGTATTTGAATAATAATAATAATATCAATACTTTGACAGCTATTTAATTATCCCCGTACTAATTCAATTATCCCTGTTTCCATACAAAATTCCTACAATAACCCATTATCCACATAAGTTTCATTTTGAGTATCTTCATGTACGTATTCGCAATGAAATATAATTACGTATATTCAATACGTGTATTTTAAATACTTTTTTTAGACATTTTATATTAAAAAATCTAATCTTTGTAAAGAAATTAACATTTTTCTTTTCTTTGGATATGTTTTATCTGTAAAATTTACCATTTTACTTGTTATAAAACTTGATCATAACAAGCGTTCTAAGTGTTTTTTTGCATTTTCTTACCACTACTATAACAGTTTCTCTTTCTGCGCTTGGCTGGTGTAAATAAAATATATGAGCATGTTCTTTGGTAGGAAAGTTGACACGTGGTGTATTTCTATTAATCATGTGATAAGTAGAATGTAAATTCTAAGAATTTGAAATTTATTATGGTTGTTTTTTACAAAAAAATCAAATTATTAAGAAATAGCAACAAATTATGAATGACAAATATAATACAAAAAGTAACAGGTAAAGAATTTTTCATTCAGTTTTATGTAAAATTAAAAAAGTAGTGTTAAAAAATTAAAGAAGCAATAAAATGTTCATAAATTTTTACAATTAATAAAAATTTGGAAATAGGTAGGTAATATGATTCCGAATATTTTTATACACTTAAATAGAAAGGCATATGTTTGGATATTTTTTAATAGAAATATCAATTCCTGCAACCAGTGCACCTTCAGAAAGCGTTTTTTTTAGATGAAAATTTTATAACGGAGAAAAGAAACCGATTGGAGCCTAAACTGTAGATATCATATTATTTTTAAATTCTTTATATAAAAAAATGTTTTATATAAAGAATATATAAAAACTTTTGTCATTCTCTGATGTGGACCTTAAATGTTACTCGTTTTTTAGACCAGTAATGAGCGTTAAAATATGTTTCTGATGGTGACTTTATATGTGGGAGGAACGTCAATTAAGGTCCGATCAACAAAAAATTTAGTTAAGAGATTTTGGTTCGCAATGAACTAACTTGAGTCGAATTTAAGTTTACAGATGTAAACTTAAATTCGCTGTACTCATATTTTTAAGCCAATAATGAACGTTAAAGTAATTTTATGGTGGGGACCTTATAGGTAGGGTCAGAAATTTTCTGAAATAATTCTAATACTTTATCCGAATTTTTAATGAATAATATAAATTTCTTTCAGACATTTTACAGAATAATCGGCAAACTTTTTATTAGACTTTTCTGTACATTTTGTGAAGTATTAAACGATTAACATGTGATTTGTCTGCACGTTGTCGAAAGGGAATTTCAGTGTTACGACAATTATGAGACTAATCTGCAAATTGAGTTTTTTATTCCTATATTATTCCTTAGACAGAAAGGAGAATAGTCTGCAAATTTTCTGAAGTAAAATATAAAATGACTTACGAATAATATCCGATAAATCAGCACATAATCTGAAGAGAATCCTTTATATAATTTCATCAGACAATTAAGCGAATTATATAAATTTTCTATAGATATTTCACAGAACTGTGCACATTAACTGAAGGAAATTTTGGTTTTTATACCCTTCACCTTCGTGAGAAGGGTATGAATGTCGAAAAATTTAACGTGAGCAGCTACATTGACGGCCTTATCTCACGGTAGTCTTTTTTATCCACTGGGTACACTAGAGACGGTCTATCATGCGCCCCTGAATTTCTCAATGAAGAATTTTTGTAGATGGATGTCCGGTCCATGTGCAAGCACTTCAACAAAGGTGACCACCCTTATGATGTCATGAAAAAATTGAATTATTCAAAATGCAATCTCCATCATCTAATGACCCATTCCAGTGCATTCCTTAACATCCTAAAGCCCGCGCAACCACACTACTGAGATGGCTCTGTTGTTTTGGCAACAGCACCTAGATACATATTTGGTAGTCCGAAATAATTACCGTAGTCCGAAATTACCGTTAAAATTGATTTCTCTCTCGAGTGATATTAATTCGAGCGAAATAAATTGTTTACTTTCTAGTGAATTTATCTTTTTTTCTCGTGACTTTTAAAAATTAATCTCACGAGTGATATTTAAATTTAAAGAGCGGAAAAGAAATTTCTCTCATGAAACGAGTACAAAAGAGTATTTCATGAGTTTTATAATATTGTAAATCTTAAGAAAATGCAAATACATGTGCATTTATGTATATGAGCGTGTAAACTTTAAAGAGTTATGTTTGCCTGTAGATGTTCGTAAATTTTTAAAATGTGGTAAATTTCCAGAAATTTCATTATAATTTTATGGCTTTTTACGATCTTTGAAATATGATATATGATGTGTCAATTAGGTTTTTGTATTAAAAAACATTTGTTGATGCAATTTATTTTGTTTTTTTTTCATAAAAATTTACAGGTCAATAATATTTTGAATTTTTTGGAATTCCAGTTATTTAAATTGGGTTTTTTACATTTTTTTTTGATTTAATTATTTATTTGTTAAAAGGGCAATATTATTAGCATTTTTTCTAATGTAACATCATAATTGCATGGTCATATTTAAAATAAATATGTATAAAATATTTTAGAGTATTTGAATAATAATAATAATAATAATAATAATAATAATAATAATAATAATAATAATAATATCAATACTTTGACAGCTATTTAATTATTCCCGTACTAATACAATTATCCCCGTTTCCATACAAAATTCCTACAATTACCCATTATCCACATAAGTTTCATTTTGAGTATCTTCATGTACGTATTCGCAATGAAATATAATTACGTATATTCAATACGTGTATTTTAAATACTTTTTTTAGACATTTTATATTAAAAAATCTAATCTTTGTAAAGAAATTAACATTTTTCTTTTCTTTGGATATGTTTTATCTGTAAAATTTACCATTTTACTTGTTATAAAACTTGATCATAACAAGCGTTCTAAGTGTTGTTTTGCATTTTCTTACCACTACAATAACAGTTTCTCTTTCTGCGCTTGGCTGGTGTAAATAAAATATACTTATGAGCATGTTCTTTGGTAGGAAAGTTGACACGTGGTGTATTTCTATTAATCATGTAATAAGTAGAATGTAAATTCTAAGAATTTGAAATTTATTATGGTTGTTTTTTACAAAAAAATCAAATTATTAAGAAATAGCAACAAATTATGAATGACAAATATAATACAAAAAGTAACAGGTAAATAATTTTTCATTCAGTTTTATGTAAAATTAAAAAAGTAGTGTTAAAAAATTAAAGAAGCAATAAAATGTTCATAAATTTTTACAATTAATAAAAATTTGGAAATAGGTAGGTAATATAATTCCGAATAATTTTATACACTTAAATAGAAAGGCATATGTTTGGATATTTTTTAATAGAAATATCAATTCCTGCAACCAGTGCACCTTCAGAAAGCGTTTTTTTAGATGAAAATTTTATAACGGAGAAAAGAAACCGGTTGGAGCCTAAACTGTAGATATCATATTATTTTTAAATTCTTTATATAAAAAATGTTTTATATAAAGAATATATAAAAACTTTTGTCATTCTCTGATGTGGACTTTAAATGTTACTCGTTTTTTAGACCAGTAATGAGCGTTAAAATATGTTTCTGATGGTGACTTTATATGTGGGAGGAACGTCAATTAAGGTCCGATCAACAAAAAATTTAGTTAAGAGATTTTGGCTCGCAAGGAACTAACTTGAGTCGAATTTAAGTTTACAGATGTAAACTTAAATTCGCTGTAGTCATATTTTTAAGCCAATAATGAACGTTAAAGTAATTTTATGGTGGGGACCTTATAGGTAGGGTCAGAAATTTTCTGAAATAATTCTAATACTTTATCCGAATTTTTAATGAATAATATAAATTTCTTTCAGACATTTTACAGAATAATCGGCAAACTTTTTATTAGACTTTTCTGTACATTTTGTGAAGTATTAAACGATTAACATCTGATTTGTCTGCACATTGTCGAAAGGGAATTTCAGTGTTACGACAATTATGAGACTAATCTGCAAATTGAGTTTTTTATTCCTATATTATTCCTTAGACAGAAAGGAGAATAGTCTGCAAATTTTCTGAAGTAAAATATAAAATGACTTACGAATAATATCCGATAAATCAGCACATAATCTGAAGAGAATCCTTTATATAATTTCATCAGACAATTAAGCGAATTATATAAATTTTCTATGATGGATAGATGGATGTCCGGTCCATGTGCAAGCACTTCAACAAAGGTGACCACCCTTATGATGTCATGAAAAAATTGAATTATTCAAAATACAATCTCCATCATCTAATGACCCATTCCAGTGCATTCCTTAACATCCTAAAGCCCGCGCAACCACACTACTGAGATGGCTCTGTTGTTTTGGCAACAGCACCTAGATACATATTTGGTAGTCCGAAATAATTACCGTAGTCCGAAATTACCGTTCAAATTGATTTTTCTCTCGAGTGAAATAAATTGTTTACTTTCTAGTGAATTTATCTTTTTTTCTCGTGACTTTTAAAAATTAATCTCACGAGTGATATTTAAATTTAAAGAGCGGAAAAGAAATTTCTCTCATGAAACGAGTACAAAAGAGTATTTCATGAGTTTTATAATATTGTAAATCTTAAGAAAATGAAAATACATGTGCATTTATGTATATGATCGTGTAAACTTTAAAGAGTTATGTTTGCCTGTAGATGTTCGTAAATTTTTAAAATGTGGTAAATTTCCAGAAATTTTATTATGATTTTATGGCTTTTTACGATCTTTGAAATATGATATATGATGTGTCAATTAGGTTTTTGTATTAAAAAACATTTGTTGATGCAATTTATTTTGTTTTTTTTTTCATAAAAATTTACAGGTCAATAATATTTTGAATTTTTTGGAATTCCAGTTATTTAAATTGGGTTTTTTACATTTTTTGGATTTAATTATTTATTTGTTAAAAGGGCAATATTATTAGCATTTTTTCTAATGTAACATCATAATTGCATGGTCATATTTAAAATAAATATGTAATGTAATAAAATATTTTAGAGTATTTGAATAATAATAATAATATCAATACTTTGACAGCTATTTAATTATCCCCGTACTAATACAATGATCCCCGTTTCCATACAAAATTCCTACAATAACCCATTAATATCTTTATTAAATATTTA
Organism: Lucilia cuprina; assembly: GCF_022045245.1. NCBI lineage: Eukaryota > Metazoa > Arthropoda > Insecta > Diptera > Calliphoridae > Lucilia > Lucilia cuprina. The sequence goes on along the minus strand of NC_060949.1, from coordinate 15,320,777 downwards.
TAAATTAGTGTTTAACCCAAATAAAATGCTTAGAAATATATGCAAGTTTTTGTTTTACAAATAAACATTTTTAATTTTTAAAACATTTGTTTGTCGCCATAAAACCTTTTTCTCTGCACACACATCCATCTTTCACATACATATGTACGTACATACATAGTTCTTAAACCGGTTTTCTTGCACACATTTTCTGTTTTCTTGCACACATTTTCTAAAATTCTATTCATTTTGATATCTCTTGTGAGAGAGATTAAAAAAACAATATATATAAATATCGCTCATGAAGTGAGCATAAAAAATGAAGAGTTTAAAAAAAAATAGATCTCGCGAGATTAAAAATAAATCTCGTGAAACTGAGTTGTAAAACGAGAGAAATAAATAAAATTGTATTCACGAGTGCAAAAAATGCCTACTCTGGAAATTACTGTCTTTTTCGTATGCATTGACTCTTTGTCGAACTGCTGGGTATTAACACATAATTTTTGAATACAATGTAAGTCCACATAAGTTTCATTTTCAGTATCTTCATGTACGTATTCGCAATGAAATATAATTACGTATATTCAACACGTGTATTTTAAATACTTTTTTTAAACATTTCATATTAAAAAATCTAATCTTTGTAAAGAAATTAACATTTTTCTTTTCTTTGGATATGTTTTATCTGTAAAATTTACCATTTTACTTGTTATAAAACTTGATCATAACAAGCGTAATTAGGAAATATTTTTTCTAAGTGTTTTTTTGCATTTTCTTACCACTACAATAACAGTTTCTCTTTCTGCGCTTGGCTGGTGTAAATAAAATATAAATAACAATAAAGGCAAAATAATGAGCATGTTCTTTGGTAGGAAAGTTGACACGTGGTGTATTTCTATTAATCATGTGATAAATAGAATGTAAATTCTAAGAATTTGAAATTTATTATGGTTGTTTTTTACAAAAAAATCAAATTATTAAGAAATAGCAACAAATTATGAATGACAAATATAATACAAAAAGTAGCAGGTAAAGAATTTTTCATTCAGTTTTATGTAAAATTAAAAAAGTAGTGTTAAAAATTAATGTAAATGTTCATAAATTTTTACAATTAATAAAAATTTGGAAATAGGTAGGTAATATGATTCCGAATAATTTTATACACTTAGATAGAAAGGCATATGTTTGGATATTTTTTAATAAAAATATCAACTCCTGCAACCAGTGCACCTTCAGAAAGCGTTTTTTTTAGATGAAAATTTTATAATGGAGAAAAGAAACCGGTTGGAGCCTAAACTGTAGATATCATATTATTTTTAAATTCTTTATATAAAAAATGTTTTATATATAGAACATATCTGATGTGGACCTTAAATGTTACTCGTTTTTTAGACCAGTAATGAGCGTTAAAATATTTTTCTGATGGTGACTTTATATGTGGGGGAACGTCAATTAAGGTCCGATCAACAAAAAATTTAGTTAAGAGATTTTGGCTCGCAAGGAACTAACTTGAGTCGAATTTAAGTTTACAGATGTAAACTTAAATTCGCTGCACTCATATTTTTAAGACAATAATGAACGTTAAAGTAATTTTGTGGAGGGGACCTTATAGGTAGGGTCAGAAATTTTCTGAAATAATTCTAATACTTTATCCGAATTTTTAATGAATAATATAAATTTCTTTCAGACATTTTACAGAATAATCGGCAAACTTTTTATTAGACTTTTCTGTACATTTTGTGAAGTATTAAACGATTAACATCTGATTTGTCTGCACATTGTCGAAAGGGAATTTCAGTGTTACGACAATTATGAGACTAATAATTAAAAGAACGTAATTTAAAACAATAAAAAAAACACGGCTTGATGAGGTGTAATTATCAAATGCGCTTTATTAATTCAAAATTGTTTCTTATATACTAATTTACATATTGATTTATGTTTGTTAACTAAAGTCGGTTTTGCCTACTAAGCATAAGTGTGTTTTGTTTCCGTTCTTAAATTGGGTACAAAACAAACTTATGTGGATTTTTGCAATTTATTAAAAAATAATAATTTCACAATTTTAACAATTGCTGAAAAGCAATTTTAAATAAAATAATTATTAGGAAAAATGTCTGTAAATAAGTTTGGTAACAAATTTATTTATAAAAATAAAATGTAATGCAAAAAAATAAAAAGTTGCAATGTAAGTAGTTATTTATATTATGTTGGCTCGTGTTAGGGGAATAATGGGAGACATTATAACAATTTATATTATGTTGGCTCGTGTTAGGGGAATAATGGGAACTATATAACCTTGATCAACTCCATCAGATCAAAAATCACGTGGCCACATATGATACATCTACTTCAAGCTCAACTCTGAACAATTCAACAACTATATTTAGCATAGACTAGTGGCAATATAATCTAGGAACTTATACGATATCATTTTTAAACTCTTTTACCAAATACCCAAAAACCAGGGGTCAACACTTCATTTAATAAACCAGATTTTCATCACCTTATCCTCGTGGAGTCAGATAAAACCAATTTTACGTTTCAACATCTTGCAATAACTTTGCCAAATTTGCATTTAAAACTATTTAATTCAATTAAATCCTAAATTTTAAATTAAAACCATGTGATTTCTAAAAAATTACATAAGCATTCTCAATAATGTATAAAATTTATCTAAACTATTTAGTTATATCATCTCTTAAACAACCAAATTTTATTTCATAGTATAGTAACGCATAATGATATAAATATTTGGTTATTTTGAATTTTGTTTGATTTAATAATGTCTTATGAACCATGTATTGTATCATCATTCAAATATATAACTCTATTCTAACTTAAATATTTAAAATTTTGGCTTAAAATCTAGTTTATCGAAATCTAAATCATAATTTAATACTAATATCACAGATTTTATGAAAATATTTTGCTAAAACATCGATATTAAATATGAAAACTTACACTTAAGGTCACAGATTTCATAAAACATGTTTTACCTAAAACATTATTATATTATATCTTAAAAAAACACTAAAACTAAATATCACATATATATTTTATACAAATATTTCTTTATAAAAAATAAAAATTTTATAAAAAGTAAAAATTTTAAAAATATACTCATGGTGTAGGGTATTATATGGTCGGCCATGCCCTACTATACTTTCCTACTTGTTTTATTATAAAAAAGAAGATCAACAACTTCTTTGTAAGCTAAATTGCAAGTACTTCTTTAACTTTTATTAGCATTTTAACTAATCAATTTTCAACGTAAGTTTTTCCTGTGTACATACATAAATGTATAAATCAAAAATACTAAGTTTCGAGTTTTGCCCGTCACATAAATGTATAAATCAAAAATACTTAGTTTCGAGTTTTGCCCGTCACCGCCCCTAAAATTGTTCTACGGGTTATAAAAATAAGTCGTGCAAACAATTGCCGAAAAAAATGCTAATTAATTAACTAATTAATTTTCAACGTAAGTTTTTCCTGTGTACATACATAAATGTATAAATCAAAAATACTAAGTTCTACGGGTTATAAAAATAAGTCGTGCAAACAATTGCCGAAAAAATGCTTTCTTATAAACAAACTTTGATATTTAACAACGTTTTCATTAATTACATCTATCTATGTGGTATATTACCATCATACATATATCGAATTTAATATGAATATTAAGGTAACATTTTGAATGAGGCACTCATTTAATTCGGATCCTTGTGAAATTTTGTAAAATATTTTTCGTTCGTCATAGAAATTGGTAGAACGATTTTGGCTCAAACGAATGTTGTTTATGCCGAATTATAACTGTACTCGTATCTTTATCATATACCGCACAGCAGGGCAGAATCGAAATTTTTTGGCAAAAAAAATCTGGCATTTATAAACTGCTGATCCGATCGGTATAAAATTTGGCGTGAGAGTAGGCAAGGAGTATTCGAGTTTAAGTTTTGAAGATGAACCCCGCAGATGGCCCAGGGACGGCGCTGTGGCGGCTCAAAGTAGGGTACCTACGACATGTCAAATTTTTAAACTCTTGCCATTTTTTATCCAAATAAAAAGATTTTTATATTTTCTGAAAGCGCTTGGACATACTATTTATATCTTATAATATCCGAGTTATAGACATTCAAAAATTTAGTGATACAAAATTTACTATACCTTGGTCTGCCTTTTTTTTTAAATACCGGGCGTAATTTTGGACCAAATATAGAAAAAATTTCAGATCAATATCATTTACAGATCCAAAAATATAAGTTTTTTAATTTAAAAATTCAAAAAATTTTAGATTTTTGCCGTTTTTTTTTTGCCAAAAATGTGTCTGTACTCTCTTATTAATAAAATAAAATTTTCTTTAAGAACATATAACAATTTTATAGTTTTCTAAAAGGTATCTTTACGCAGAACGCTTTGATGTAAAAAACTTGTCCTATTTTTTGAAAATGTTGGTACTGCGTCCTTCCGAATATGACCTATTTCTTTATCAAAACTTCAACTTTGGGCGACATGTTCTAAAATCCCAAAGCAGGAATCAGAAAACTGAAAGCAGTTTTGGAAACCTCAATTTACTCCAAAAGTATTTTCCCAGCCCTGAAAGAAATGTGGACCCTATGGACAAAATGTAAAAAATCCCATTGTTGGGATTTTCATTCCTATTTTTGGGAATTGCGGGATGCCCTTTGACCCTTAATTTTTTTTTTCTTATTTGAAATGAAAAATTTAACAAGCGTTGAAAATTTCATTGAGTTTTGTTCATAAATAAAGATTTTGTCTTATATTACATATTTGTTAAATTTCTAAAACTATGATTTATATCAAATAGCTACAACAATTTAGTCCATATTTATGCCTTAATATCATTGTTTAGTTAGATATGGAAATTCTCGGCCCTTTACAAAAAATGTCAAGCCAATATCTCAATTACATTCAAAAATATGTTCATAAAAACCTGTGTCCTTTAATTTCATCTTTTTCATATTTTGGTATTAAGTATTACAGAACATACATTTGGTGTTGAATAAAATATTTGGACAATTTTTAAAAATTATTTAGTTAATTATTTTATTAAAGACTATAACATTGTATATACAATAAAAAAATTATAATTTTATTATGAGCCACGCACAACAACACCTAAATCACCCCACACAAACCACCTTTCCCGCACACCGAAATATAAAACACAATTTAATACAATATCATCAGTTAGTATAATAGCTTTTTTTATTTGAACTGTTTATCTTAAACATAATACAATTAATTCTTACAACCTACTTATATAGTTAATTTCTAACACTACTTATTTTCTATAAAATAATCTGTCATATCGGTATACATATCCAAAATGTAATATAAGTTCTTTAAATCTTCCTTGTTTTGAGATGATAGAGTTTCATAACAAATCCATCTTTTTCGCATAGTTGAAAGAACAGGATCAGAAAATAGAAGTAAACTATTAAAAATATCTTCATTCTGTGATTGCCTGGAGCATTTTTTTGAGCTGATTCCTCGATTCCTCGCATCCTGGGCTTCTTCTGTTAACTCTCCAAGTGGAAGAATATTCAATTATTATTTGACCATGACACAATACTTTATGTACTGTTGGTGTTAGTTCCCTCCATTGATACAGAGATACAAGTGCCGTCATTTGTACTACCGCAACTTGGAAGTGGTTTGTTGATGTTTAATCCTATCAGAACTTTAAATTCTTCTTGGACTCTGCTTTTTCCTCAGCTCTCAGTTCTTTCAATTCTTCATAATTTTTTGTTGATTTAGTAGAATTATCTGGCACACTTCTATATTTGAGGTCGTATGCTATGTGTAAAAATTAATCCAAAAATCGTATTCTGGCATGAAGTGGTGAAATTCCGAAAGACAGGACTTCTTCATTAATACTTCTGCTTTTGTTTATATTTGAGAATTGCGACATTTTCTCATTACATTGAGAATCTCCAGAAGGAAGAAGTTTCTGTTATGGCATTGCTGACCTTTCATCAATCATTATTAAGCTTATCTGATATGATACGTTAATAGGGAATTCCTTTATTTTTATGCAAATGGGCTCCAGTGCATTTATTTCATCTTTTAAATATTCCACTAAATAATTTGTTGTTTTCTTTGACTCCTTTATATATTCAAATCTAATGGGCCTACAAAAATTTTTTGAACCCGGAGTTGTATTGATTCATATATCTTCAAATGAATTTCCGATGCTTGATGATGGATTAAGGGAATATGAACGAATTCGTAATGGCACTAATGAAGACATACTTTTGTAGTCTGCTAATATCTGACTTCCACAAGCTTGTTTGTATTCTGGAAGTGCTGATAAACCGTCACATCCCCACTTACACATTAAGACAACATCACAGTAATGAATTTTCCTTAGTTGGTCTTCTGAAAAGTCTGACATAATTCTTGATGCTGTGTTTTAGAGCAAAGATGATATATCAATACAAGCTTCCACATCATTAACAGCAATAGGTGATGGTAGGATAGTTTTTTTTTTTCCTGGATCGCCTTGTATGATGGTAATATATTGTGTCCTTTTTCATGCAGAGCTTTCTTTAATATTTGGTACTTATTTCGACTGAGACCCAGTTCCAACATAAGCGCTATTGCTTCCTCTTCAGTATAATTTGATTGTGATGTTGGAGTTGGTATACTTTCCACAATTCGATTAAGTCGTTTTGGTGATGCATTAGGAAGAATAGTTGCAATATGTACGACATCCATAGGTTGGTTTTCCTTTTTCAGCATTTCGTTAAATGTATCAGCAATTTCCTCATTTGAGATTGAAAAAAGTTTTTGTGTGACCCTCTTTTTTTTACCTTGAACATAAGTCTTCGTATGACTGGCAAGGCGCTCCTGTTGATGGGTTGTAAGTTGAGATTTCCGTAGTAGTTTCCATCCAACTGCAAAATTTTAATCGAAATTTCATTTGATTTCTATCCACAGACTTACTTTTTACATCAAAAAGTTTTAAAAAGTTTTCAATTTTTGATATGCTTTTGATATTTTTGCCTACTTTTCTACTATATTTAGTTTTTATATAATTTGAAATGTCTTCAATTCTTTCAGGCCCTTTTGAAGATACACTCTATAAAACGGAACACAACTCTTCGTACTTTTATGTAATCTTCATTGTAGATTTATTAAATATGGTACTTAAAATCTGAGAAGTTTACTTATATACCAATTCTTGTCATTTCCGATACATGTATTCCAAAGTAAAAAATTACGAATTGTCTACCTATTAACCTGTAATTCAGTCATTGATATTTCTTATTAGTGAATGAATCGAAATTATCATTATCTGTATATTTTTACATAAACGAAACAGAACGAAATGATCTGTCTAAAAAATTTAGGTAAAAAATAGTTATAAATTTCTATAAATTTATGTATAATAGACCCTTTCAATTATAAGGATAATCAAACAAATATAAAATAGGTAAATATAAGATTAAAATATGTTCTGTCATATTTAATACTAAAATATGAATTTAAAGGATACAGGTTTAAAAACTAACTAAAAAAGATATTAAGGGATAAGTATGGACTAAATTGTTGTAGATATCTGCGACCCTATTAAAATTTTAATATATATCATAGTATTAGAAATTAAACAAATATGTAATGTATGACAAAATCTTTATTTATGAACAAAACTCAATGAAATTTTTAACGCTTGTTAAATTTGTCATTTCAAATAAGAAAAATATAATATATATCACATCGTCTGCAAAGCCTATAATTTTTACCTCTTCCGGAATATTGAGCCTGAAAATGTTAATGTTTCCAGAAGGCAAATCGGTCTATAAGACTGAGGTTCGTCTAAAGTTTTCCCGGGTTTGGGTATAAGGATGAGCTTTTGCTTCTTCCATCGCGATTGAAACACACCATCTCTTCTGTTACAGTGTCTTCTTCTTGGCACGACGCGTCGCATGCCGTCTTTAGGGAATTAATTACTCTCTCGGCCATGTCGTTCGAAGACCCCTCTTCTATGGTTTGGCTGGAGAACATTTCTACAAAGACTACTGAGTCAAGTTTATCGCTTGCCCAACCGCGAAAGATAGCTTTTTCTCGAGGTACATTAGTAGTATTTCCTTTGCTCCTCACACAGTCTTTTGATATGTGTCCTTCGCCTCCACATTTTCTACATTTGTGTGATCTGTCTTCTTCTGCTGTATAGGACTTTGATATATGGCCATATTCGAGGCATCTGCAGCACAAAGTAAAGTTCCTCGTCTCTCTTATGCGACATACTGACCAACATATTTTTATTTTGGTTGGTTTTAGGGCTTTTATCGCCGCCTCAGCTGAAAGGCTTATTTTTGCACTCTGGGTGCCTCCGTATGATTTTCGAAGTGACTTCACTGATGACTCTCCAAGATCCGGGATTTCTAATGCTATTTCGAAGGCATCAGAAATTTCTTGCTTCGTCGTGATATCGTCCAAGTCTTTGCATTCTATAATTGTTTTCTCTTTGTGTGTTCTTACTGCAATGCGTCCTTCAAGAGACTTTTCGATTCTTTCGTGGAATCTACATGCATTTTTTGAACTTGTTGTTTTTAGTTCTAGCATTAGGTCTCCTTTTCGGGTTAAACGAACCTTACTCACTTCATTCCCTAGCTCAACTAGATCCGGATCTGTTCTGATCTTCTTAAGAATATCCGCATAAATTACTTCACCCTTGGCTGATATGATCATAGTACGTAGCCTCTTCTTTTTTTCTTCCCTTCCGCCATCCACGTTCCTTCGGTATTTGGAGCATCTTCTGCGACTGGTAGCTTGCTTGCGCACTATCCATAGCCGCCGGTACTGGAGGCTTTACTCCCTGCACCGTAACTGTATTCTCTTTCTCAGACTTTTCCATTTTTGTTTTATTATTCCGGGAGCCGTAGCGTTTTTGTCCTAACCGCCAGGAGTTCTGATAGCCCCTTACATGGAGAAACAGACGCTGACCAGGGAGCCGCTCAATATGAGACAGACGCTTCTGGGTTTTCGATCGACTAGAGGGCCCACGAAGACGTCACTCTTCTAGCTACACCTCTCTCATGTGGGGGATGCTTACTTAATGGCGGCATCTAATCGGCATGTCGCAGAATTGTCTTTAGGCTCCTGTAGTCTTTTTATAGCACGCCCTCGAATTCTGCCGCTCATGGTCGGGGGCTGCTTATCTATCGCAGCTGGCCTACATATCTGTAGGTCGTTCAGCTATCCGCCACCCGCTGTCCCGGTAGTAGCCTGAGCTAAGGCCCTACCTGTATGTATGTATTCATTTATATATAATTGTTGTTGTTTGTGTATGTATTAAGTGTATCTAATAGGTATTCAAATGATTAACAGTCGATCTTTTAGTCGTTACAATTTAAGCGTTTAATTGGTTGAACAAATGAAAATACAAATATAATTACAAATAATTATACATATGTCTAATAGATCTTTCTTACATTAATTTGTAGTGGCTTTTGAAAATATTCTCTGTGTATCATTTAATAAATAACATAAAATAACATAAATAACGACAAAAAGGGGCATGTTCGATCTCAATGAAGAGATAATGAAAGAACAGATTTTGCATGTTCGTTACATGAATCAATGTGTCAAGTTTGAACGAGTTTTTTGTATTAGACAACGGCGCAACATCTCATATGTGCAGAAATAAGGAGTACTTTTCAAACTTTACAACATCAAACCAAGATATTGTTCTAGCATCTGGTCAGAAAATCAACGCAGAAGGGTTTTATGATGTTCGTGTTATGACAGAATTCTGTAAGCTCACTTTAAATAATGTTTGGTATGTACCATGGCGAAACTAATAAGGTGAAGTCATTTCAACAGCAAATTGTTTTTTTGTCCATGGAAATTTAGTCCGAAGCTGTCAAACTCCATAAAGAAATAAACACAGATGGCGACATGGTTCTCTTAAAAAAGTTCTCTTAAGCTCAGTGACATCAAGATTGCGACACCGACAATTCCCATGAATGAAATAAACAAGATTGCGACACCGGCAATTCCGTTATTTTAATGTACTCTTTTACTCTTTTTTCGTGACGTCAACAGTGCTTGTTTTGCTATGTTTTAAATGTAAAATACTTACTTTTTACATGAAATTCGAACACAAATAGTGAAAAAATAAAAATAAATTAAAATGTGGTGTGCAGTCAAAAATTGCAATAATAATAAAAAATCAAAATCATGTGCAATAAGTTTTTTTTAACTTTCCTTCAGATCCTAGCTTATTAAAGCAATGGATAAGTTTTAGTAGCCGCAATAAAAAAATTAACGTTAAAATGTCTAAAATCTGCATGGAGCATTTCAAAACCGAAGACTTTGAAAAGAATTTACAATTCGAAATGTGTTAGTATGAAGCCTAATTCCCAAATGATTTCTGTAATAAATAGATTAGTCGCTATTATAGTTTCCCATAATATACCTATAGTTGTATCATGATATTTTCCATATTGTCTTAAAAAAAATATATGGAAAATTCTCTTTTTAATTTCGATTTTATGGTTCAAAAAATTATGAAAAGATAATTACTTGAACTTTAATATAGCAATAATATGTAATAATAATTAATAAAGTTAAATATTCCTAATAATATAAAACGTAAAATACATTTTATTTTATTACACATAAATAAGTTTTAAACATAATTATTTACTTTTCTATAATAAATCACATACATTTTTCATATCATACAATCAGTTCTAGGCACTGATGACGTCACTGAGCTTAAGAGAACTTTTTTAAGAGAGCCATGTCGCCATCTGTATTTATTTCTTTATGAATAGCGACTAATCTATTACAGAAATCATTTGGGAATTAAGCTTCATACTAACCCATTTCGAATTTTCAAAGTCTTCGGTTTTGAAATGCTCCATGCAAATTTTACACGTTTTAACGTTAATTTTTTTTTATTGAGGCAACAAAAACTTATCCATTGCTTTAATATGCTAGGATCTGAAGTAAATTTAAAAAAAATATTGCACATGATTTTGATTTTTTATTATTATTATTACAATTTTTGACTGCACTCCACATTTTAATTTTTAATTTACTTATTTTTATTTTTTTCACTATTTCAAATTTCATGTAAAAAGTAAGTATTTTACATATAAAACATAGCAAAACAAGCACTGTTGACGTCACATAAAAGAGTAAAAGAGTACTTTTAAATAACGGAATTGTCGGTGTCGCAATCTTGTTTATTTTATTCATGGTCAAACTCCATATACACAAATTCTCTCTCAAACCCGACTATGTCAAACTAAATATATATATAAATTTCATGAATTCGCCGCAAGAGTATTAAAAATAAAAATATTTAATTTAGTTACTTGACAGCATTCATCAAAGCAGGTTGATGTCGCTTTGTTATAGAAATTGCAAACACAATTTGAAACAAGTAAATATAATAGCCAGTACAAAAATTATTAACAAATTCCCCTTTAATGTGTTCCCACCTATTCCGGGCGCTACGTACTTCATTTCATGTTTTAAGGCTTAATGTTAAAAAATTCAAAAAGTACCAAAAAGTCCCTTTTATGTGATCTCACCTAATCCGAAAAGGTATCAAATAGTCCTCTTTAAACTTCAAAGTCATTTATGTAGATTTAGATCGTTTTATTAGTAATTATAAGTTAATTTAGACCTTCAAGTCATTTTCTGAACTGGAGTTTTAAGGGGCTAGGGTCAAAACTAAAACTAATTTTTGCTGATTTTTGTTGACATTATAAAACATTTTACGTAATTGTGAGCCTAAAGGCCCGATAAGGGGGGTACGCTTGTATGGGGGCTAGGAGAAATAATGGATTTCAACCATTTTTAATAGCGTTCGTCCTTGTACCAAAACAGAGTATGTGCCAAATTTTATCAAATTATCTTGAAAATTGCGACCTGTAGCGTGCGCACAAGGTTTACATGGACACACAGACATACCCTCCAACAACTACTTTTATATTAATACTTTTGTCATGTCTTAAATAGATAAATCCATAGATTTAAATCTATTACAATTCCAAGATTTATTGAACATTACAAACGCCTTTTTTATATTTTTATACCCTGCCAACAATTTCTATCCAAATTGTAACCATAACGTTACAGATAAATGTTTAAAACAATCTAATTTGATATAATCTGAGTGAATAAAAAGTGACCCCGTTCGGAAGAAACTGTTCCGCCTGTTTAATACTTACTTGATGTGCCCATTTCGTTTCAGTTTCAAGTCACTTTTTTATAACATAAAATTTCGTAAATGTAGTAATTTCAAGCTTTGCCATAACAATAGAGAAGCTGGAAAGTGTAATGATTTTATACTCTTTTATGTAATAAACGCGAAAATTTTTTTATTTCTCCTTTATTATACTGTTTTGCACTCACTAATCTCTCACTGATGCTTATTTTATATTAAACTATGTTTTAGATATATTGAATTTTATATTAACACAATTTATTACAAAATATAAATTTCACAATATATCACACAACTGATCACAATGAAATAAATATATTTTCTGAAATGTGCAAATACTTTTCCTTCTGAATTTTGAGAGCAAGAATGATTCTGCATTAAATTATCTTCTTAGTGTATTAAAAAGTGTTAGTTTTTGAAATTTTTATTCTATCTACTTATTATCATTTAATTTTCCTTTTGGTATATTAAAACGCACTAAAATTTAACAAAATTATGATCAAAATTAGAAAGTAATGTATTTTGTTTTTGTAAATTTTTTAACTTAGCACTGAGAAACATAAAATTGAGCCTTTTAGTGACTATTCAGTTCATGTATCCAAAATTAAACTCAAATTTGCTGGCAGGGTAGCGCTTAGCGATGTTAAGTAATTTGCATGTATGCATGTGTTTGAGAGATTTAAAGATTTTCAAAATGTTATGTTATGTTATGAACCAATCGTGAAAAAATCTTGAAATAGAATTTTTGTATACAAAACTAATATTTGTGCCAAATTTTGTATCATAAACTATTTTTGGTAATGAGTAATATGTTTTTAAGAGATTTTCGTAAAAGGACTGTATATGTTAGCTATGTCCAATTATGTATATAAAGACAAAATCTCAAAAATTCTGTATATATATATCATTATTTGGTAATAAATATTGCGAATCTAAGTGATTTTCTGGACCTTGTATGAGAGCTGTGACAAAATATGGACGATCGTAAAACACTTTTATAGTGAACTTATGTACATAAGAGCAATATTTTGTATGGATATCAATATTTGGTTATGAGTTATGTGCGTTTTCTCTGATTTTCGGGAGTAAACCTTGTATGGAAGCTATGATCAAAGTTGTACCGATCGTGAAAAACCTTTTACTGTAATATTTATATCGATATCTTAATTTAGTAATGAATAATTATGCGCATTTAAATGATTTTCGGGAGGGGACTTTGTATGGGAGCTATGACCAACTATGGATCAGTCCAGTATCAGTCAGTAATAAGTATGTTATATGGATATCAATTAAGTAATAAATTATGTGCGTTTAAGTGGGGAGGGGACCTTATATGAGAGCTATGCCCAATTATGGACCCATCCAAAAAACTTTTCCTCTGAATAAATTCTATTCACATACGATTTTAATTTGTAAAATTTTGTTAAAATATCGACAGTGCGACGAAAGTTATTAACCAAAAACCCATTTTCCGGGAATATGTACTTTTGTATGGGAGGTATATGAAATTGTGGACCGATTCTGGTGATTTTCCGCAAAGATTAAGCTCTTATGTAGAAACGAATGTATGGTGATTTTCATGAAATTATCTTGCATAGTTTTCGAGAAAATTACATCAGAATGTGTTTTAAATTTTGATTTATGACTTTTCCCGATGTGAACCGATTTTGCTGATTTTCAATACCAAACTGCTTAAGATAACAATAAATATTTTCGGTGAATTTGGTTGATCTCCTTGGATTAGTTTGAACGTAAGCGTGTTTTACACGGACAGACAGACAGATTGACATAGCTTAATCGACTCAGAATTATACAAGACCCAGAATATGTACACTTTGTTGGGTCTCAGATAAATACTTCTTGGTGTTACACACGAAATGACAAACTTATATATACCCTCTATCACCACTGATGGTGAAATAAACAGTTTTTTTGCTCTTCTGAAAACTTGTGTTATTTTAGATAACGACTATTGAATATAGTCCCTCGATATTTTTTAATTTATAGTTTTTTATTTAACTTATTTAACACTTCATAGCCCTGGTTCACACTAGGAAACTTTTTTTGGGAAATTTTTGATTTATGTGTGTGTGTGTGTGAAAAAGAGAAAGAAATATCACACTCTCTTTCTCTCACACATAATCAAAAGTTTCTCAACAAAAGTTTCCCAGTGTGAACCAGGTCATAAAAGGTTTCATTATTTTAGAATTTTTTCTTTAAAGCACAACAACAATTTTTTAAAACTATTATAAAACTTTAGCATTTTATGACAATAATGACATATTTTACTAATATATATCTCTACATTTTACCGCAATAACATGTATGCATATAAATCATATTAAAATATGTTCAAATTATAACATCAATATTTTCAAAAAATAATAAATAAATTTGCAGCTAGCAGTTGCAAAACAAAATTTAATTGCTGCTAGGAAAAACTCAGCGCAAATGAAAATATCATCAATACTAGCCATATTAGTTTAACAGATTTGAGTGTGCGCTGCTAAAGCAGAAAAATATATATTTTTTCTTGTACAACAAACAAGAGATTAATACTGTTCATTAGTGCTGCTAAAGATTGCAGTGTAACGTCGCATTTTTTCTAGTTAAACATAAAAACAGAACGACAATATTTAGTAGCAATGTTATTTAAATCTGAAAAAGTTTGAATATTTTTAGTATGACGAGTGATGAAAATGTGTATTTTGCGGCAAATGTTGACTAATATACATATTAGTAAAAAATAAACACTGAATATAACATAGATTAAACTTTTATTGTCAAGCTGAAGGATTGAACTTTCAGATATAACATTTTGTTAATTATGTTGTGTTCGAGCTGTTATAACGTCTCAAATATGGCCATAAACTTTTTTCAAAATTAATATTGGTATTTGTGTGTGGGTAATTCAAACTTAACGGGTAAAAACGGGTAATTATGTGTAGTCAAGGTACTTTTTCGGAAGTACGCACATACTTGAGAAATATTTCGCTGTAATCAGTCAAAAGGTTTATATTATAGAAAAATTAATTTAAATTGGTTAAGTTTCATTAGACTTTAAGAACGTAAAGTGTGATCGTGTGGAGTCTCTCTTTTAGCAAAATCATGCTTTAGAGGATATATTTAAGTATTAATATTTTTAATGCTTTGTTGCTAATTTTAAATGTAATTTTTTACCTTTGCAAAATATTAACAAAAAAATATTCAGGAATTAACCGACGAATTTTATAACTAAAAAATAATTATCAAATAATTAACAAAATAGTACAAAAATATTGTATTTAAATTTTTATACCCTACACCACTTTAGTGGGGTAGTGTAAACCTTGTAATCAAACTACAGGTCGCAATTTTGAAGATAATTATATGAAATTTATTAGATGATATTCCATTGCCCTAGGGACGAAGCCGATGGTTAAGATCGGTCCATTATTTCACCTAGCCCCCATACAACTGAACTCCGGAATAGAGCTTGTAATCCTTGTAATCAAACTACTGTTCGCAATTTTGGAGACAATTCAATGAAATTTGCATATGATATTTTATAATACTGTAGACGAAACCTATTTAAAATAGTTAAAATCGGTTTTATTTTAACGTCATCTGAGGACTTAACTCTTGATAATGCTCCATTTCACCATTTTTTAATATTAGTGAAGCAACCCTGCCAGCAAATTTGAGTTTAATTTTGAATACATGAACTAAATAGTCACTATAAAGACTCAATTATATGTTTCTCAGTGCTATGTTAAAAATTTACTAAATCAAAATACATTACTTTCTAACTTTTATCATAATTTCGTTAAATTTTAGTGCGTTTTAATATATCAAACAGAAACTTAAATAATAAGTAGATGGAATAAACGTTACAAAAACGAACAATTTTTAATACACAAACAAGATCATAACGTTACAGCTTAAAGTTTAAAAAAATTTAATTTGATATAATCTGAGTGAATGAAAATGACCCCGTTCGGAAGAAACTGTTTTGAGAAAAATAAGTATCACAAATAAATTTGTTTATACATAATAGCAATCACCTTTCATTACGCTTATAATCTAATATATTTATATTAATGTAATTATTATTTAGTGATATTTTTAAATTTCCAAAAAAATTATGAAACCACATTCCAGAATACAATGAATTTTCTTCAAATATATTTTGTAATTTTTCCTCTTTGCCCTTTATTCTTATGTACCCCTTGTTCTCATTTTTTATATTTTTTACAAGTTTTAAATGTGTAGACGCACACCTGCATATTAATAGTTGTTATACCACTTTTTTTAATTTTTGCTGACCACAAATAACTGTAAATTTAAAGAGACAAGAAAAATCAATCATCAATTTTATTTATATTGTAACTTCAGTGAATTAAAGTGCATGTGTTTCTAGTTAAAAAATACATCCATATTTTAAAAATAAAAAAACAAATTGTATACATATTAATAAACTGTTGTGTATTTATAATTAAATAAAATTTAATAATTAAAAAATCTGCTATTTTAAAATTATAGTGAATATAATTGTTGAATATTGTTTTTCAAAGGCGTATCATAATAATAAAGGTAAATTGAAAGTGTTCCAAACTGATCAACCATCTTCTAGTAAAGTTCTGTATGCCAACCAAAAATTCGGTATACTACTTAAGTTACAAACTGATAACTTATAATATATGTATGTCTATTTTTTCCTACAGCTCCTGAAGACAACGCTGGAATTTGTTTACAAAGTTTAAAATACGATAACCTATGTGTCGAAAATTTTAAGGCAACATAGTTTGCTTGTGTAAAATTTCATATAAACCAAATTCATTCTGAATGCAAAAATATTAAGGAAGCTGCTGCACAATGGCCACAGTACAGAGGATCGATTGATTCATAATTGGTAAGTATCTACAGTCCAAGAAAATACTTAATACTTATATGAGAACATAAATATACATATGTACATTAGATCGAGTCACAAAATATGGTGCTTGAGTTACCCCCCTCAAAATTAAGTAACAATAATTCATTGGCTGCAATTTACTTATTTTGGAATAAAAGAAGTTTTTCAAGATTCTTGATTTAACCTGATAGAGGTTTAACTCATTAAACCACGTGAATTACTCCACGATGGATATTATATAATCATTGATATTCCTTAATTAAATGCAACTGGAATTGTACAAAAAAAACAAAAAAAAAATTCGGCAATTTATAACCAGGAGTAACCACGTTTTTGGCTGGAGACACGTTTTTTTTTTTTTTGATTATCTACTTCCATAAAATTACAAAACGAGAATTCTACTTTCATTATATTTATAAAGAGAATTAGTACAATTTTATAAATTATATAGCTTTTTTTTGGGTTATCTAACAAAAAAAAAAAAAAAAAACAAGGAAAATAAAATAATAATTTAAAATTTTCATAATTTATCTAAAATTGTAAACTATTTGATTGTTATAATTTCACTTCTAGTAAATCTTGTTGTAAATTTTTTTATTTGTGTAATTTGTCATTTCATTCATAAATCTTGTTGTAATTTTCTTATTTGTATAAATTGTCATTTCATTCATAAATTTTATTGTAATTTTCTTCCACATCATTTCATTCATAAATTTCTCTATTTCTTTAAATACTCTCCTGATATATCGACTCGCTTATTTACTTTCTCGATTAAGCAAGACTTAATTCCTAACTAGTGTAAAAGTGAACGTCGAGATCGACATACCAAGAGAAGTGTACTTATGTACGTTAAATTTGTTTATATATATTTTTGTTGTTGTAATATTAGGTATAAGTTATAGTTAGGTTTAAGTCATAAGTTAATGCCAAAAAGAAGTTAAAATATTATATCATACTAAAGAAGTTATTAACATCAACAAGGGCATCGATGGAGAAGATCTTCCACATCAGCCAGATTACAAGAGAGTAACAAGCATGTAAGTCAATTTCTCTTTACTTAAAATATGTATGATGAATTAAAACTAGTTTGTTATATGAAAGGAGAATAACAAAGGAATTAATGTTGTTGTAATATTTTTATTATTCACTTTCTTTTTGGTATTTTATTATTACTATTTTTTTCTCTATTTTGTTTTGATCGTAAAATACGTTTAATTTCATTCATTTATTTTACTATTACTTATGATTTCATTGATTACAATTTTCATTCTTTAAATACTTATATTCTATTTATCGATTTTGTTATTATAACTTGTTTCCAACTAAATTTAAGTGTAGTCAATACGACATATTATTTATAGTATCTTATAAAGTCGGCAATATAATGAAATCGTGAAAATTATTTATTTTTATAAATTATGGAATAAAACCAAAATGAGTTTCTAAAATTTTAATATGGTCTGAAATTGATTAATTTAATTGTGTTGTATATTGGGTGAAGTCAAAAATGAACATGCATAACACTAATGAAACATTCCCCATTAATTCAGTGAAGGGCTACATTAGCTCGTAAATAATGAATTATTTCATTGAGCAAGTGATAAAACTCATGTATGGAGTGAAGGTTTTTCTCTTAGTGCACCTGATGACTCGATTTCGTTTCAGTTTCAAGTCACTTTTTTATAACATAAAAGTGCGTAAAAGTAGTAAATTTTCAGTTTTGCTATAACAATAGATAAACTGGAAGTTAT
Organism: Lucilia cuprina; assembly: GCF_022045245.1. Taxonomy (NCBI): domain Eukaryota; kingdom Metazoa; phylum Arthropoda; class Insecta; order Diptera; family Calliphoridae; genus Lucilia; species Lucilia cuprina. Next base: position 15,301,942 of record NC_060949.1, on the reverse strand, counting down.
TACAATTTTACACTCTTTTATGTTATAAAATCGACTTTATAATTTTTTTTATTTCTTCTTTTTTATATTGTTTTACACTTAATAATCTCTAACTTATGCTTATTACATATTAATCGTATGTTTTTGATATATAAAATTTAAAATTAAATTAGTTTGAATGCAATGAATGATATTAATATATATAAAATTTTGTTATATCCAAATTTCACTGAAATCGGGTTATTTTTAATATACATATAGTATACCTAGTCCGGTAGTTTTTGACTATACCGTCGTTAGACAGATCTTTTTGAAAAAGGTATGGAGGTTGGACACCCAAATAAAATATCTGAATTTAAAACTATCCAAAGCAAATGTAGCCCTCGAGTCCATATTTACAAAGCGACAAGTGAAAAAATAAAGTCTCCAGTTTATGTAAAATGGGATTGGGACGATATATCGAGTGCGATATGTGTTCACGCCTCTGGTCAAAGGCAGAGACCTGCGCCGCCGATAAATTTCAAAAGCCACCGTCGATATATATGAAATTATTTTTATTAATCATATTTTTAAAACTCATGTAATAAAATATGAATTTTTGTCTGTATCTTTGTATCTAGAGAATTTAATAAAATAAATTAAAAAACAGAGGCTCACAGCCAACATAAAGCCGCTGCCGAAACTTTTCAGGTCTTTGGTCCAAGGGCGTACAAGTGTTTCCTCTGCCTCATGAAAGGACATTGCTGCGTTTGTGTATCAAACAAATTTACACACACAGGATTTTTTTGATTGTGTTAGTCAAAAAAAAAAAAAAAACTCACACGCACTGGTTTGATGAAAATCAAAACACTTTTAAATTTCAACTGAAATTGAAACATTTTTGTTTAGTTTTTGGTGAGACAACATCACATTTTTTGCCGCAAGGTAAATGAAATATGGATAAAAAAATTATATTTGAACTTTGTTACAGGCACAGTACCAAATGTTACTTGAAATATACAAAGAAAAATATCATGTTTTTTTGAAAAAAAAAAATCATTAATAAAAAATAATTTAAATATATAAACAATTTTTTAACAAAAATTACATCTATAATAATGGTCAAAATTGTATGTGTAACAGTATAGACACAAAACGCATAAAATGTTTTCATACTTTTTTATCACTATGCGGTAAAAAAAATGAAGTTGCCGTCGCAAAATCTAAATAAAAATTAAATTTATGCTTCTTCTTTCTCAAAGATTACTGGAATAAATTACTAACACATAAACAAGTTTTGACCAAATGTTGACGTACATACAGCTTAACCGTCTTGTCTATACCCGAGCAAAATTACGTACATCAATACCCAACATACCCGAGTATGTCATATATGGCTTTTTCATATTTTTATACATTTCTAGTGTATAATTCAGACTGTTAAGTCATGGTCAAAAATTTAAAATTTAATATAATAATTTAAAACTTAAATATTTTTGTTTATATGGGAATGCAATTATTATAATTAGCATAATTTTACTTTACTAAGTCATATACAATAAAAAAATATTGATGAAATATCGGCCCATATTTGTTAATGTTACAGTGTCCACAAATATATCACATTCAAATCTATCTATATATATAAAAATGAATGTGTGTTTGTTTGTATGTTTAAACGTTATAGACTACCAAACGGCTAAACCGATTTTCTTGAATTTTTCACAGCGTATACCTGTATGTCTGGAATAGGTAATAGGCATTTTTTTAAATTTCAAGAGGGCGAGGAGCCACGCCCATATTAAAGAAATATAAAATCCGTATATTTGAGATAATATAACAGTTAGAGTCCTAAAACTTTGCCGGAGCCACTTAAGTGTCAATATGTTTATTTAGGATAAAAAGTGGGCGGACTATCGTTAGGGGGCGTGGCACCTCCCATATAAATTATATACAAAAATTCGTTTATCTTGGAAACTATTACAGTTAGAATCTTAATTTTGCACCAATGAAACATCCATGTTAACATTTGGGTAATATATTGGCGGACTAACCATGAGGGGAGCGGCATCTCCCATATAAATTAAATACAAAAATTCGTTTATCTTGAGATAATATAATAGTTAGAGTCCTCAAATTTTGTCGAGGCCACTTTAGTGTCAATATGGTTTTTGTCAATAGGACAAAAACTGGGTAGACTATCGTTAGGGGGCGTGGCGACTTCCATATAAATTAAATACAAAAATTAGTTTATGTTGGAAACTGTTACTGTTAGAATATTAAAATTTTGGACGAATAACTTCAACATCCATGTAAACATTTTGGGTAATAAATTGGCAGACTACCCGTGAGTGTGCCACTCCTCCCTCCCATATAATTAAATGCAATAATTCGTTTTTCTTTAAATATAAATTAAATATAAATACAAAAAATCGTGTTTCTTTAGTTATATATAACAGTTATAGTCCTCAAATTTTGTCGAAGCCACTTTAGTGTCAATATGATTATTTGGGATAAAAAGTGGTGAACTAGGTTTATCTGGGAAACTAATACAGCAAAGTTCTTAAAATTTTGCACGAAAAACTTTAATATTCATCTGAAAATTTTTAAGAAAAGAGAGCGGACTTTCATCTGTGAGGTCTTGGAGCCCCAATATGAATAAAATAAAAAAATCGTATATCTGAGAAACTATAAGAGCTAGAATCTTTAAATTTTACTTGAAGAATTTTGAAATTCATCTGGACATTTATAATATAACGAGCGAAATTTTAATGGGAACTTGATATCTCCCATATAAGTAAGATACAAAATATTGTTTATCTAGGAAAATATAGAACAAGATCCATCAAATTTTGCATAAATTACTTGAATATTCAACAGAACATTTTGGAGGAAAAAGGGCGGGCTTTCATCTGGGGAACTTGAAACCCCACATGAATTAAATAGAAAAATTCGTATATATAAAAAAACTATTATAGCTAGAATCTTCAAATTTTATATAAATAACATTGACATTCATGTGAACATATATGAATTAAATACAAAATTTCGTATTTCTTGAAAACTGTTAGATAATTCAAATTTTAATAGATAGCAATAATATGCTCGGCATCTTTAAACTATTCTGGTTAGTATTTTTAAAATTGTTGAGTGGGTTTTTCATTTATACTAGAGGGTAAAACAAAAAATATTGTATATTCCAAAGCATTAGAATAAGAATAAAAGTATATATTAAATTTTAGCAAGTAAGAAATAAATAGATCATTAATGTATTATTTAAAAATTTAAGTGAAATACAGTGAATAAATTAAGTAATTTGCCTATTGAAAATTATATAAATTTTAAGAAAAAACTTTATCTGAACAATTATTTATCGCAAAATAAAGTAATTTGTTTGATGTATTTTTTAAAGTATATTTTATATTTTAAAATCGTGATATTAATTACCGAGATTTTTGATAAAATGTACACGTATTGTTAATTTTTTAGGTCAATAAAGTATTTTGCTTTTAGGTTTTTTTGTTATTTTTTTATATTGCTGCATTATTTTATAAAATTAAAATTTTTATTTTAATTTTATAAAATAATTTTTATATAAGAATAACATTTTTAGATATTTTAGTAGTGGAACGACATTTCTTAACCGATTTGTTATCCTATATACCTATAAGAATTTGTCAATATTTGACTTAACATGAAATCTGTCGTTTGTTTGATTAAATTTCGAAAATAATAAGTAATTTTGAATTGGATAATCAATGTATTTGTATTTGGGGATAATCAATGTATTTGGACCTAGAAAAAATGTTAAGTGAGGTATAAATCTATGTATTATAACAAAAATAATCTGGGTTTTTGGTCAACAAAAACTACATTACGGAAACTACATCTATTTGGGGAGTACTGTGTAAATTTTACTTAAAATTGTAGAATATTGATTCTTATTCAATAAATGTAACACTAAATACCATCCTGGCCACTCTAAGTATGGGTACATCACCATATTACATGCTAAAACCCTGATTTTCAACCTCATATTTTAAATGCTTTATTTTATGAATAAGATACAGTAGGCGTATTAGGATCTAGATAGTTATTCTTTATTTAGGTTCTAAATACTTGTAAGTGTATGTATTAGCTGAAAATATTGCTTTTGTTAACCTTAGGGTATGAGAAACACCTCTATTTTAAAATATCTAAATTAGGTATTTTTCCTGTACTACACGGCAGTTTACTTTACATTGGTTCCAAGCATCCTAAGGTCTGTTTAGAGTTCTAAATTTAAACATAGTGTTCCTTCTATGGATTTTGGAGAAGATAAATCAGGATTCCAATTTTTTTCCTTGGATACAAGTCGCCTCCATTTGGCAGTTAAAAATTTTGAAGCACCATATCGAAATTGCCTCATTATTATTCTTTAAACATTTTTAAGGCAAATAACATCACATTTCCACACAATGAGGATATGATTTTTGCAAATCGCAATTGAAAAATACTTAACACTCTTCCTTTTAACAATAAAACAATAAATTCCAAAATAATTAAAAAATAATTTGAAAAACCCAATGAAATTAGCCGGAATTCTTAATATGCAAAATACTTTATTGACATGCAAATTCTGATGAAAACTAATAAAATGCAACAACAAATGCACTAACATTTTTATTTTAATATTTTTTTCTTGGTTTTCCCGATTTACGCAATCTCTATTTTTAATTGGAAAACACAAATTTACTTTTTACCTGTTATTTCGAATTTTATTTATGAACAAAAAACACAATTCTTTTAAAAAAGGTAGGCAAAAAACTTAGTTGATTCACTGTATATTGTCATCAAGAGGAATTATAATAAACCTTTAAAAAAATTTATAATTTAGTAACTAAATAAATAATTTTTTTGATTACTATGTATTTAATTTCGATTGGGATAGCGAAGCACACCGAGTAATAGCTAATTTATAATAAAGACACAAGGTATTTGGAACTAAATTTGTTGTTTATTTAAATATTTTCGAAAGAATATATATAATTGTAAAATAAAACATAACATTTATAATGAAACTTTTGGAAAATGTATAGATATATAGATCTCGAGATATATCACTCCAAAAATGAAAAACATACCCGAGTATGTGGGTATTGACATAACGGATAATTAAGCCATTGACTTTTTGCCGAGTTGAAGGTTGAGGATAAAGGCCCAACTATAATATGAATAAGCAAGCTTAAGTTAATGACAAAATCGAACAAAGTCCCTCAAGTGCTTAAGAAAATCCTAAGAAACTTTTATGTGGCTATAATGTACTTACGTGCATTCAAAACACTTTAGCTCCATTTGCACATTTATGTGTGACACGTAATAAAAAAAGTACTTATTTCATAACATTTTATTGAAAAAAAATGTTATGAAATATGTACGAATCTAAAATTTAAAAATTTCAAGTGTCTACACTCTAGAATACTATGTGACAATAATGTGACGATTGACCCAAAAGATATAAATTTGAGTCAACTAGATGGTGGCATATTAGTAGAAAGTAATGTATTTAATTTATATGGGAGATGCCGCTCCCCTCATGGTTAGTCCGCCAATTTGTTACCCAAATGTTAACATGGATGTTTCATTGGTGCAAAATTAAGATTCTAACTGTAATAGTTTCCAAGATAAACGAATTTTTGTATATAATTTATATGGGAGGTGCCACGCCCCCTAACGATAGTCCGCCCACTTTTTATCCTAAATAAACATACAAACACACATTCATTTTTATATATATAGATAGATTTGAATGTGATATATTTGTGGACACTGTAACATTAACAAATATGGGCCGATATTTCATCAATATTTTTTTTATTGTATATGACTTAGTAAAGTAAAATTATGCCAATTATAATAATTGTATTCCCATATAAACAAAAATATTTAAGTTTTAAATTATTATATTAAATTTTAAATTTTTGACCATGACTTAACAATCTGAATTATACACTAGAAATTTATAAAAATATGAAAAAGCCATATATGACATACTCGGGTATGTTGGGTATTGATGTACGTAATTTTGCTCAGGTATAGACAAGACGGTTAAGCTGTATGTACGTCAACATTTGGACAAAACTTGTTTATGTGTTAGTAATTTATTCCAGTAATCTTTGAGGAAGAAGAAGCATAAATTTAATTTTTATTTAGATTTTGCGACGGCAACTTCATTTTTTTACCGCATAGTGATAAAAAAAAGTATGAAAAAATTTTATGCGTTTTGTGTCTATACTGTTACACACACAATTTTGACCATTATTATAGATGTAATTTTTGTTAAAATTTCTTTATTTATTTAAATTATTTTTTATTAATGAAATTTTTTTCAAAAAACATGATATTTTTCTTTGTATATTTCAAGTAAAATTTGGTACTGTGCCTGTAACAAAGTTCAAATATAATTTTTTTTATCCATATTTCATTTACCTTGCGGCA